>NC_048575.1:64831372-64923872 GCF_013265735.2 Oncorhynchus mykiss | reverse complement strand
TCTCTGTCTGTCTGTCTGTCTGTCTGTCTGTCTGTCTGTCTGTCTGTCTGTCTGTCTGTCTGTCTGTCTGTCTGTCTGTCTGACTGACTGACTGCCTCTCTCTTTCTCTGTCTGACTGCCTCTCTCTCTCTTTCTCTGTCTGACTCTCTCTCTCTTTCTCTGTCTGTCTGACTCTCTCTTTCTATGTCTGACTGCCTCTCTCTCTCTTTCTCTGTCTGACTGCCTCTCTCCTCTCTCTCTCTGTCTGTCTGACTGCCTCTCTCTAACTGCCTCTCTCTCTCTTTGTCTGACTGCCTCTCTCTCTCTTTCTCTCTTTGTCTGACTGCCTCTCTTTCTTTCTCTGTCTGACTGCCTCTCTCTCTCTCTGACTGCCTCTCTCTCTTTCTCTGTCTGACTGCCTCTCTCTCTTTCTCTGTCTCTCTTTCTCGCTCTAACTGCCTCTCTCTCTCTTTCTCTGTCTGACTGCCTCTCTCTCTCTCTCTGTCTGACTGCCTCTCTAACTCTCTCTCTCTCCCTCTCTCTGTCTAACTGCCTCTCTCTCTCTTTCTCTGTCTGACTGCCTCTCTCCTCTCTCTCTCTCTTTCTCTGTCTGTCTGACTGCCTCTCTCTCTCTCTCTCTCTCTTTCTCTGTCTGAATGCCTCTCTCTCTCTCTTTCTCTGTCTGACTGCCTCTCTCTCTCTCTCTCTCTCTCTCTTTCTCTGTCTGACTGCCTCTCTCTCTCTCTCTCTGTCTGACTGCCTCTCTCTCTCTCTCTCTCTCTCTCTCTGTCTAACTGCCTCTCTCTCTCTCTCTCTCTCTCGCTCTCTTACTCTATTTCCCTCCCTCTTTCTATCAGTCTCTCTTTCTGACAGAAACACACGTTCAACAGCCATTTGCATGAAAATGGAAATCAAAAGCTCTCTTCCCTTCAGACCTTCTCTGTAGGAATCAGTCAATGAGAAAATACATATGTTTTTAAATGTACACACACATAGTTGTTTCTCACCCATGCTAGAAGAACAAGACATGTATTCTTAATTTGCCTAATCTTGAGCAAACTATTCTTGTCATGTATCAGACTATGCCTGTACTGTAGCCATGCATAGAACTAATCCTCCTAGTGCGTCACCTACAGAGGAAAGAACCTGTGTCTTCGGCAGCGAGGACGACACACATGGCTGGCTACACTCAATCAACAACTCTCACAGCTAAAATGCTATTCGCCCCCCTGCTAGAGTCTTAATGCTGGCTACATATACTTCACCTGGTAACACTTGTCGAGACATGACTTTAACATTAATCTGAAGACTGTTATTTATCTAATTAACTAACTATGTTTAATTGTTACTATGCACACAAACCGCTGCCCGCTTTGAGTAAGAAATCTTGAATGTCTTTATGTGAAATGCCTGGGATCACGGTGGATCTCTCGGTGAACAGGGCCGCCTTGGAAAGGGGGTTGGGCCTTTTCGCGGCATGCTTGTAAGGCTCTGATCGTCCAAAATGGTTCCGACAAATCTTCTACTGTTGTTCTTCTTTGTAGATATCCGGTATCCAGTGACATGTAGTGTAGTCCTGAACAGAACTACAGAGTTGATTTTCCTTACATTCGCTCTTGAAGATGCTTCTTTGAAGATAGGCTAGCCAGCCGTGTCGATGGTTCCCCAGTTCGTTAATGAGAGTAGCATTATACAATGGTTTTAGCAGAGTAACAGAATGGTCCTACTTAAATTAGCTTTCAAAGATACTTTACTTAGGACAGCTAACCAGCTGTACCAGTGATTGTCCGGGAGGGGAGTTTATCATCTCCGCCTCGTGTTGAGATTCAAATTTCAAACTACTTTAAATGTGGAGCTGCAGCTTCACGTCTTTCTGGTCAAATGTGTTTTTTCTTAACCCATCATTTATACAGTTTGCTCAAACGGGGAGGTTCCGGCAGGCTGGCATGCTCCCTGACCTCACTCCGGGTGGTAACTACTCAATGTGCAAAGTCTTAACAAAAACACTTTCATAATTGTTCATATTAGATGCGCATAGTATATGTAGTGCATATGTAGTGGGTAGACTTTCCAAGTTACAGTATTTCCTTTATACATTTTTTATTGACATAAAAAAAAATTACATTAGTGTTCTATAGATCGCCTCTGACTATTCCCCACGTTCTGTGTTATTGTTCCAGTATTGGCTTTTGAACATGTTAGAGTTTTAGCGGGAAAGTCTGTTGAAAGTAAGTACATTCCTTTGGTGAATCTTGAGAGTGCAGACCTGAATCTTCTTGATTTACAACAGGTCATGAGTTGTTAACCCCCACTGGTTTTTCTTTCCATATCTTGGGTGAGAGGGGGTCTGATTGAAGTTATTCGTTGCAAACCTGATCTGACCTATTTGGATTCCCGTGGACAGTCATGACACACTTTATTTTAAGGGTACCTAATAAACCATTTATAATGAATTTATATATTGTGTGTTCACCATTTATTAATCATTACACCCACATTTATAAATGTTAGTAGGTATTTATTCACACATTTATATTTCCTTAAACAACCTGTGTTGTGTGATTATTCTTCGACCAGGTACTGCTGGAAAGTCTACCAATAGCATGCCCATCTTTTTGTGAGAAATTACACTGATCACTCAAAACATTTAGAAAGTATCTATAATGTATAAATAGCGCTCACTTTAGATCAGGGACTGCAAAAAGAAAACTAATAATAAGTAAATGGTAAATGTGGGAGTAATGATTAACAGATGGTGAACACACAATTTATTAATATCTTATAAATGGTTAAAGCTTTACTCAACATTTAAGTAACAAGGAAGACCTGTTTTCAAGATCTTTACAGACACCCTAAACCAAAACAAAACCAGTCCAATCCTATCTGCCACTCACAGAACAAAGGTCATCTATACATTTTCAGACAACTAAAAACAGACAGCATTCTGTCACGTCTCTCGTTCTCACCTGATGCGTGGCCCGTCGCGGAGTGGCTCTCTCATGGTTCTGCCGCGGTTGGTGCCTGGCAGCGTGCCTTGGCGCCGGCTAGCAGTGGAGTAGTCAGGCTCCAGGTCATAGGGCTCCTCCTCCTCGGGGCCCAGGCTGCGGCGGTCATCCTCCAGTCCGTAGGGCTCTGGCTGGAAGCGTTCTGGCTGCGACCGGTTCAGGTCCACACTGCTGCTGCCCATGGGGACCTGGGGCTGGGCCACGTGGCCGTAGTCATCCTTCCGGATGGGTAGGGTCCCGTAGCTGTTCTCTGGCCGATAGCTGTTAGCCATAGCGTAGGGGTAGCGGGGTGGCCGGAAGTTGACTCCGCGGGATAGGCTGCCGTAGTTGTCCGTTGCGTCTCCAATGCCGTAGCCGTCATGGAGGCCGTAGTGGCGCCCACCGTACTGACTCCCACCAGCGTCGGGGGGGAGTGCGTCGCTGTAGGAGTCGTTGTAGTTGTTGTAGGAGCGTGTGAGTGTGGAGGTGGCCTGCGGCGTGGTGATGTAGCGCTCGCCATTCTTCAGGTAGCGCCGGTCGATGGAGTCTGTGTAGCTGCCCAGCGGGGACGAGCCCTCAGGCAGGGGCAGGCCGTCGGGGCCCAGGGGCACCTGGCGAACCGTCCGCGTGGTCACCGTCTTCACCATCTTAGTCACCTAGAGGAGGAGACGAGGTCACAAAGACAGAGATAACAACTGATTACCTAATCCCCATCACATTAGTAGTTCATCCATTACTACCCAATCCTGGAAGTCTGTGTCGTGTGTATGGGCCACACCATGAGCAACAGTTGATGAGAACAATGTTGAAGCATTCTGATCAACTGGACAGGACTGTACTGAACACTATGTTGAGGTTTCCCACCAGACAGAGAGACCACAGATTAATCTCATCCCCAGACGGCTCTCTCTATAGGGCAACAACTGAGCCTGGGGACGAGGTTACCCACAGTGAGAGACAGGTGGTTAGGACTGAGACACAGCGTGGACACAGCACACCGATGTAGCCTGTTGAATCACACGGACTGGAAAGTGGGATGCCGATGCCACACAGTGAGAGAGAGGCTGAGGAATGAGATGAGTGACCTCTGAAGTTGTTAGTATCACACTGATCAGACCACAAGCATTGTCAACAACAGGTCAAAGTCATGCATTGGGAAACTCAGTGACAAGAAAAGGTCGTACCATTGCCTTTAATTCATTTCTATTTAGAAAAACTTGAGGCTAGTAGGTGTTGGAAGTAAGGTTGAGTTTCTGCGACATGTTCCAATAATAGTTCCAAGAGCATCTGTTCAGGGCAGTAGTAGGACAACAGCCTTGGATGCAGAGCGCAGAACCTTGACTTCCACTTAAGGTGCATGGTCAGAATCTGCAGCCCAAATGGCACCCTGTCCTTATACAGTACACTACTTTTGACAAGAGCCCATAGGGCTTTGGTAGTACACTACCAAGGGAATAAGGTGCAGTTTGGGACGAATTAAGAATCATAACTGGTAACTGTGACGGTCTTATAGTAAACTGTATATATATATATATATATATATATATATATATATATGTCTATACACCTTGTCCTTAACAAATCACACTCCTACTTGTCTGAGAGTGCTGAAACTGTCTGGCAGTCAGGGAGGGCTAGCAGCATCTCACCTCCTCCTAAGGTTCAGCACCTATACAGAAACCAATTTGCTGCCCAATGAATTCTGCAGTGCCGATAATTGGCTATTTTGTCCGCGGCTATAAATTAATCTTCAAAATTAATGAGGTTGATGAAAATGAATCGTCATTGGAGGGGGCCCTATGTCTGACTCTGATACAATTCGTGTTGTGCCTGACAAGATGCACAGAGATGGTTCATTCCCACTCAACTGGCAGACAAGTACTTCACTGAAATGAGCTTTTTCACATGAACACAGAAAGAGACTGGTTTCTGATTAGTTACATTTTGTGATCCAACCACTTTGCTGAACTCGTAATTATAATATACCAGGTTTATAGTCATATTTACATACAGAATTTTATCAACGGCATGAAATAATAACAAGGAACCTCAATAAAGTATTAAACATATCTCCTCAAAAGAGGAAGCAGGGAACAAAATGTGAATGATAAATGCTAAACATTCACACTCATTAAAAATGTAATCTTCATCCCATTTTCACAAAGACTTCAGTTTGTCCACACACTGTCCATTTTTCGAACTGTGAGCTATTTTACATTCTAACGGGCAGAAAACTGTCGACTTTAAGTCATGTCAAGGTTCATTTCTTCTTCGTGAATCATTTCGGTGCATCCATAACATCTAAAGCTCGCCCTTCTTTTGTTACTTCACACTACACTGGCATAGCCGCTCCCCCTTCGCTTTGCATGTAACTCACACATAATCATCCCTTTCATGTTAAAAATAAAGCCTTTTTCTGGTTCTTAACTTAATGAAACAGCTTGAGCACAAGGCCACCACTGGCCTTGAAATGACAGGCTGGCTTCTCTTCTGAGCTGGTCGATTAGGGGACTTTTATTGCCATTCATTTCAATGGAGGTGGTGATGGTAATTGAGTACAGACCTGGGTGGGACTAGGTCTCTTCACTTAAAACGACCTCATGCCTGCTACACTGTGCTGAAGTGTCGAAATTATTTCTAAGATCTGGGGTTGAGGATCACTACTCTGAACTATCCAGCAGTGTTCTTCAATCCTGGTTATGGTCCTAATCCACCACAAGCTGAAAATCTGCAGTGGCCCAAACTCCTTCCATCTTGAACACGGCCTTGTTTCAACTCAGCCAGGGAGAGAAGCCTAGACATACACTTCATGTTTGTACTAACATGACTTCTAAAGAGCCTTCGCTGGTACAGCACGAAAAAACGCAAGACAGGTTTCAAACAGAAACTCTGATCTGTTGGAAGATCACAACACGCTAAACAAGCACTACTGGGACTGGGGATGGTGCTTCAGAGAGCGCCCAACTAGATCACTGTAAACAGGCTAAAAGAGAATCTCTAAATGCTGGTGTGTGTTGAGGCCATGTGGCGAAGGCAGCGTGCTACCTTGCCGTAATGAAAGGTGCCTGCAGTCAAACTGGGGCATATGTTTACCAACTGTTAGGCTGTTAAAAGGGGAGGAGAAAGGGAGGGCAGGCGTCACTTTCAGTCTTTATAGTGCTGTAACACTTTCACAATCTCTGCCACATTCAACTTCTATAGACAGACAGAGCTCAAACTGACACACCAGCTGGGGGTTAGTGTAAGCATTTAGGGAGGTTTAGGGTCAGGGAGGTGCAAGTGGGAGGGGTTGGGGGTTCACTTTAAGCCACAAACCAGACGTTTGGGTGCCTTTGTTTTCTTTACTGGGTCTGTCTCTGATGGGGAGGGGGTGGGAGAAGGGGTGGGCACCGGGGTGCTGGGTTTGGACTGCGGGGTGATGGAACCTCCTGGCACCACCAGGGTCTCTGTGACGGTCACTGGCAGGTACCTGCGGCGGGTGATGGTTTTGACCACCTTGGTCACCTATGGGAAAGTGTTGAGGGCCGAGGTGGTCAATCAGTAGTACTGGGCATCACAGTTGTTTGAAAATACATGATTCAATAACATAGGAATAAAAGATCACCAAAAAACGACAGGGTAAAATCGCATATCAAATTGTTTTGCAATTTGTATCAGAGTGGCTTTCGTTCTTTCCCTTCACACCTTTCTCCCTGTTGTGTTTAATTTGTGTATATGGCCTGCCTTAACCCTCATTAACTCCCATCCACAGGACAGGGTGGAATGCCACTGTTTTTGATTGTTTTATTTATCTATTTTTAAGAACAGTGGTAGCGTTTCACCCAACATTCACCATTCAGCCAGAGTGCAGCTGGAGAATGTCCAAAGAAAAGCACCGTGTGTTGGGAGGGAGATGGAGGATGGACGTGGTGGAGCCACTTTCCTTTGTTTGTGTGTGTGTGTGTGTGTGGTGAAGCTCCTTCCCTTCTCACCAGTTAGCTAGTTCCACATACCAGCCAGCACACTGACTCACTCCTTTACAGCTGGAGCGGGTAGAAAGTTAGGCTTTAGTTAGCCTTTAAACGTCACTCAATTCACAGGCCTTGTTATGGTCTGTTTGTTTAGGTGTGGTGGCTGGCTACTGATACTGCTGCCTATACTGCTGCTTGCCTTGTGTGCAAATGTGTTTATCATAAAAAAACATGCATTTCCAAAAGCAGAGTGATGTGAAATCCTAGTGTTTCATCTTGCTGTGCTTGGAGGGGATACTCAGAAGGCATTCAAGGAAATGCAGTGTGTAGCTAGCTTCAGCATCCTGTTGAAAGGAAGCCAATAATACATCAATTGAAAAGATGAGAGAGATGTGAAGATGAGTCTGGATACATCACGTGTGCAGACTTCCATCACAAGCTGCCTTGCCAATACATTTGCCACAATTATAAAGCAACAGTCAAAACCGTCTCTTCCAAGGCTTACATCCAGATTAATCTGTTTTTTCCCTTCAAAATAACTTCCAAAAAGCATCCTCTGTCTCGTCCCTGTGGAATTAAGTGTCCTTAAAAACAGTGACTCTCGTTCCCCAAGCCCTAGCCCTTGACTATGTTTTATTAGCTATGTGTGCGTGAGTGAGTGTGTCCAATCCCCTACAGTAAATAGGATAGCAACACACACAGTGAAACAGAGCGATTAGCTGGTCTGTTTAATTACAAACTCTGTAGTGTCTCTAATGTGCCAGCAGCTCTACCCTTGGTCCCTCCGTAGGGTCCCTCCCTTGGGAACCAGACTGTCAGAACAGAACACATCTCTGCTTCACTGGAGATGTGGGGCGAGTCCCAAGCTGCGTCCCAAATGGCACCCAACTCCTCATATAGTGCACTACTTTTGTCCAGAGCTCTGGGCTATAGTGAACTATATAGGGAACAGGGTACCATTCGGGACGTAACCACACTGCACTGAGACACTTTCTGGAGAGGTAGTGGGCATAGCGTGGAGCAAGGCTGACTGAAGGGGGAAAGCTGTGAGCTGTGTTTAGGAAGGCCAGTAACGGTAGGAGTACTGGAGCTGTGCAGCGTTGGGGTGGCTGTGATGCTGTAAGAGTGACAGACTGTGTGACAGGGTTGAAGGAGTGGCTGACATGGGCACACACAAAAAATGGTGACGTGAGTTGATAGTAAAGTGATGGGGGGGGGGTTCCAACTCACCTTCAGGTTAGTTGACATATCCTTATATAGAAACAACAAAACACAAGAGGACAATCAAGAAAAAAGAACCTGCAACACAAAATACTGTAGGAGCTGATACAGAATGAGAACCAAGAAATAAGACAACATCTGGGTTAGGGAAAAGGATAGAAAACACATCTCGCTAAAGGATTACGGGCCTTACAGATCTTAACTTTTGGCCTTACAGCCATCATGCTGTTTTACTGCAGAAACCTGCTACATATATTTCACAGGGTTGCACCCACCCCAAACAATTTGTCACATTAAAGTTGAAATCTAGTGTGTGAGCCTTGAGTTCCTTCTCATTCAGCGCATGGTTACCTACTACCTAATGTGATCTGTGTGTCAACTTGGCTTCCCCCAGTACCTTGGTTTCTGTGCGTCGTGTGGTGCCGTCGTCGGAGGTGACAACGGACACATGGGAGGTGGGCGTGCCAGGGTCCTCCTCGATGGTGACCGTCTCCTCCACCATCTCCTGGGGCTCCTGCATCATGGCCAGAGACGTCTGGTTACTGGGGCTCTGCTCCTAGAGAGAGACAAGCAGAGATGGTTAAGGATCGGAGGAGAGGACACCAAAACCTTTTATTTAAGGAGATCGGTGTGCTGACCACCTTACGCATGCTTTATTATTTGACAGCACAGTCTGAAATGAGGTTGGGAGATACACATAGAGGGACAGATAGATGAGAAGGGCTGAGACTGGATATGTAACCCCGTCACCAGGGGTACACCCTACTGTATGTGGTCTGCAGCTGAACTTACACACACCCTACAAGGTCTGAGGCTGCACTCCATACGCAGTTACAATATATTCTCATCATCATACCACCCTGCATACCACCCTGCATCCCACTGGCTTGCTTCTGAAGCTAAGCAGGGTTGGTCCTGGTCAGTCCCTGGATGGGAGACCAGATGCTCCTAGAAGTGGTGTTGGAGGGCCAGTAGGAGGCACTCTTTCCTCTGGTTTAAAAAAATCTCTCAATTCCCCAGGGCAGTGAATCGGGACATTACCCTCTGTAGGGTGCTGTCTTTTGGCTGGGACGTTAAACGGGTGTTCTGACTCTCTGTGGTCACTAAAGATCTCATGGCACTTACCGTAGGGGTGTTAACCCCAGTGTCCTGGCTAAATTCCCAGTCTGGCCCTCATACCGTCATGCCACCTAATCATCCCAAGTTCACAATTTGTTCATTCATCCCCTGTAACTATTTCCCAGGTCTTTGCTGTAAATGAGAATGTGTTTGTTCTCAGTCAACTTACCTGTTAAAATAAGTGTTAAATAAAAAATCAAACTATCAGAATATGATGTGGTCAGAAGTGGCCATAACACAGAGGTAGTTAAGGCGGAGGCTCTCTCAAGGATACTAAAGCCTAGATGGCTATCAGGCATATTGTATTTTATTCATATTTCAGTCAGCCATTTATTCATGAATAGTGTGTTTGTGGGCTGAATATGGTGCTTTACCTAACCATCTGTGTGTGTGTGTGTGTGTGTGTGTGTGTGTGTGTGCGCGCACTGTAGGAAACGCACAGTACTACATGGAACTCTATTCCACCACAGGTAACTCAAGCAAGCAGTAAAATCAGGTTAAAAAACAGATAAAACTACAACTTATGGAACAACTTGTGAAGACTGTGGAGACACACACACTCAACACACACAGACATACATTGTAATATTTTTGTTTTGTGGTATTACAAATGTTGTATTGTTCAGTCGTGGCCAAAAGTTTTGAGAATGACACAAATATGAATTTCCACAAAGTTTGCTACTTCAGTGTTTTCAGATATTCAGATGTTACGATGGAATACTGAAGTATAATTACAAGCATTTCATAAGTGCCAAAGGCTTTTATTGACAATTACATGAAGTTGATGCAAAGAGTCAATATTTGCAATGTTGACCCTTCTTTTTCAAGACTTCTGCAATCCACCCTGGCATGCTGTCAATTAACTTCTGGGCCACATCCTGACTGATGGCAGCCCATTCTTGCATAATCAATGCTTGGAGTTTGTCAGAATTTGTGGGGGTTTTGTTTGTCCACCCGCCTCTTGAGGGTTGACAACAAGTGCTCAATGGGATTAAGGTCTGGGGAGTTTCCTGGCCATGGACCCAAAATATTGATGTTCTGTTCCCTGAGCCACTTAGTTATCACTTTTGCATTATGGCAAGGTGCTCCATCATGCTGGAAAAGGCATTGTTCGTCACCAAACTGTTCCTGGATGGTTGGGAGAAGTTGGTACCATTCTTTATTCATGACTGTGTTCTTAGGCAAAAATGTGAGTGAGCCCACTCCCTTGGCTGAGGAGCAACCCCACAGATGAATGGGCTTTACTGTTGGCATGACACATTTCTGATAGTAGTGCTCACCTTGTCTTCTCCGGACAAGCTTTTTTCATGATGCCCCAAACAATCAGAAAGGGGATTCATCAGAGAAAATGACATTACCCCAGTCCTCAGCAGTCCAATCCCTGTACACTTTGCAGAATATCAGTCTGTCCCTGATGTTTTTCCTGGAGAGAAGTGGCTTCTTTGCTGCCCTTCTTGACACCAGGCCATCCTCCAAAGGTCTTTGCCTCACTGTGTGTGCAGATGCACTTATACCTGCCTGCTGCCATTCCTGAGCAAGTTCTGTACTGGTTGTGCCCCGATCCCGCAGCTGAATCAACTTTAGGAGACGGTCCTGGCGCTTGCTGGACTTTCTTGGGCGCCCTGAAGCCTTCTTCACAACAATTGAACCGCGCTCCTTGAAGTTCTTGATGATCCGATAAATGGTTGATTTAGGTGTAATCTTACTGGAGCAATATCCTTGCCTGATGAAGCCCTTTTTGTGCAAAGCAATTATGACGACATGTGTTTCCTTGCAGGTAACCATGGTTGACAGAGGAAGAACAATGATTCCAACCACCACCCTCCTTTTGAAGCTTCCAGTCTGTTATTCGAACTCAAATCAAATCACATTTATTTATATAGCCCTTCGTACATCAGCTGATATCTCAAAGTGCTGTACAGAAACCCAGCCTAAAACCCCAAACAGCAAGCAATGCAGGTGTAGAAGCACGGTGGCTAGGAAAAACTCCCTAGAACTCAGTCAGCATGACAGAGTGATCTCCAGCCTTGTCCTTGTCAACACTCACACCTGTGTTAACGAGAGAATCATTGGCATGATGTCAGCTGGTCCTTTTGTGGCTGGGCTGAAATGCAGTGGAAATGTTTTGGGGGCTTTAGTTCATTTGCATGGCAAAGAGGGACTTTGCAATGAATTGCAATTCATCTGATCACTCTTCATAACATTATGGAGTATATGCAAATTGCCATCATACAAACTGTGGCAGCAGACTTTGTGAAATTTAATATTTGTGTCATTCTCAAAACTTTTGGCCACGACTGTAGATACACTACATGAGCAAAAGTATGTAGACACCTGCCCGTCAAACATCTCATTCCAAAACCATGGGCATTAATAAGGATTTGGTCCCCCCTTTGCTGCTATAACAGCCTCCACTCTTCTGGGAAGGCTTTCCACTAGATGCTGGAACATTGCTGAAGTGACTGGCTTCCATTCAGCCACAAGAGCATTAGTGAGGTCGGGCACTGATGTTGGGCGTTTAGGCCAGGCTCGCAGTAGGAGTTCCATTTTATCCCAAAGGTGTTTGATGTGGTTAAGGTCAGGGCTCTGTGCAGGCCAGTCAAGTTCTTCCACACCGATCTCGACAAACCATTTCTGTATGGACCTCACTTTGTGCACGGGGGTATTGAGATGCTGAAACAGGAGAGGGCCTTTCCCAAACTGTTGCAACAAAGTTGGAAGCACAGAATCGTTTAGAATGTCATTGTATGCTGTAGCGTTAAGATTTCCCTTCACTGGAACTATGGGGCCTAGCCTGAACCATGAAAAACAGCCCAAGACCATTATTCCTCCAAACTTTACAGTTGGCTCTCTGCATTGGGGCAGGTAGCGTTCTCCTGGCATCCGCCAAACCCAGGTTCGTCCGTAGGGCTGCCAGATGGTGAAGCATGATTCATTACTCCAGAGAACACGTTTCCACTGCTCAAAGTCCAATCATTACACCACTCCAGCTGACGCTTTCAATGCATGGTGATTTTAGGCTTGTGTGGGGCTGCTCGGGCACGGAAATCCATTTCGTGAAGCTCCCAATGAACAGTTATTGTGCTGACGTTGCTTTCAGAGGCAGTTTGGAACTCGGGAGTGAGTGTAGCAACTGAGGACAGACAATTTATTTTACTTCAGCGGTCCCGTACTGTGAGCTTGTGAGGCCTATCACTTCGCGGCTGAGCCGCTGTTGCGAAGCCGCTGTCACAATAACAGCTCTTACAGTTGACCGGGGCAGCTCTAGCATGGCAGAAATTTGACAAACTGACTTGTTGGAAAGGTGGCATCCTATGACGGTGCCACGCTGAAAGTCACTGAAAGGCCATTCTACTGCCAGTTTTTGTCTATGGAGATTGCATGGCAATGGGTGTGCCTGAAATAGCCAAATTCACTCATTTGAATGGGTGTCCACATACCTTTGTATATATAATGTATACAGTGGTTTGGGTGACGTAATTGCCTTAATCTTGTTTGGACCCCATGAAGAGTGGGAATCCTTAATAAATACAAATACCCTAGTTCCATATTTAAAGAAAACTAACTTCAACTAATTCCTGTACACCCTCGTAATGTAGAAAACAGGAAGGAAGCCATTTTCAGGCAATCATTGAAAACCAAAACAAGGTAAAGAAAGGAGCGGGAGAGAGATGTACAGTGAATGCTGGGCAGTGCCACTAAGCTAAGGAGAGAGGGAGAGGGTGGAGTACAGAGAGAGAGAGAAAAAGAGGGAAAGGGCAAAGGGCAAAGGGAGATACCTAGTCAGTTGTCCAACTGAATGCATTCAACTGAAATGTGTCTTCCGCATTCAACCCAACCCCTCTGAATCAGAGAGGTGCGAGAGACTAAGAGTGAGAGATGAGTTGTGGTGTGGCGTGTTGTGGCGCGTTTAGCAGATCAGAGTGGAGGGAGGGCTGGGTGAGACAAGCAAGAAGTTGATGATGCCAGAGGGACGGTTTGTTTTCTGTCAATCTTTGAAGGTGCTAACAAGTGGGCAGTTCTTCATTGATTAGCCAAGCAGTGTTAGCTAGCTGTTGCCTGTGCAGAGCGGCCGTGCTAGCCGGGGCTGCAATAACCCTCTGCCTCACAGAGACCTGATTGATCTGCTGGGTGTCTGTCTTGCTGATCAGTTAGAAGAATCCGCTTTCATGTTGGGAGTCTTTTCCTCCGTAATACTCTAATCCCACGGGCTGGGCTGTTCGGTGTTTGTATGTGTGCAGGTGGGGTAACTACTGGCACTTGGCCCTTCTGGTCATCAATACACCCAGGGACAAAGTCAAACACAGTTTCTCCTCTCGGCGTCACAGCAGTAGAGTCAAATAGTGGGTATAAATTGTGTGTTGTCATTTCCTCAGAGAAGTGTGTCAGCTCTCCATTATTGTGTGTGTGTGTGTGTATCCGTGTACGTACAGTAAACTCTCACTCTTGGTAGCTACTCAGCGGACAGGACAGCTCTCCCTGGATTTCTTTAAACAGCCCAACCTTGAACCCCAGAAAAGGCCATCAAAACAGGACTATGTAATGAAAGATTGACAAGCGAGCTGCGGCTAGAGCAGAGCTCGTCTGAGGCCCGCTAGCTGACTGACCGGTTGCTTGATCCCAATGTAATGTTGTGTCAGACTCCACTAAAGTCTATCGCTCTCCCTCCCTCCGTCCTCTCTTTCCTTCCTCTCTCGCTCTCCCCGCCATCTCCCTTTCCCCTTGCTCCCCCCATCTCTTTCTCTATCATCTCGAGTTAAAAAAGAAAATGGAGGTGAATGGGGCGAGCGAACTTGGCCTTAAATAAATGATTAAAAGCTGTCTGGGGAGAAAGAGAGAGAGAGAAAGAGAGAGAGAGGGAGAGAGAGAGGGAGAGAGAGAAAGAGAGAAAGAGAGAGAGAGAGAGAGAGAGAGAGAGAGAGAGAGAGAGAGAGAGAGAGAGAGAGAGAGAGAGAGAGGGAGAGAGAGAGGGAGAGAGAGAAAGAGAGAAAGAGGAAGAGAGAGACAGAGAGAGAGAGAGAGAGAGAGGGCGGACTGGAAGGGAGGCAGATCTGAGTGGGGGAGAGATGGGGAGGAGGCAAGGGAGGAAGTCTGTCATCTAAAGGTGACCTTTCAGAGACAGATAATTAAAACATTGGGATGAACACGCACGCATATGCAGATACACACTCACACATACACCTCCAAGTGATATGTACTGGTGCCACAATAAGCCTCCTATGAACGGAAGCCCATACAGATTTGTAATAAAACAGTATATTAAGGTCTACTTGAAAATCATCAGATTACACATGAGGCCCTAAAAATTGTCAAATTCTCCAGCCACCCATGTCATAGACTGTTCTCTCTGCTACTGTACGACAAGTCTGAAACCAACAGGACCCTGAACATCTTCTAACCCCAAGCAGTGGTGTAAAGTACTTCATTAAAAATAATTTAAAGTACTACTTAAGTAGTTTTTTGGGGTATCTTTACTTTACAATTTATATTTTTGACAACTTTTACATCACTACATTCCTAAAGAAAATATTGTACTTTTCACTCCATACATTTTCCCTGACAACCTAAAGTACTGAGCAGAACAGGAAAATTGTGAAATTCACGCACTTATCAAGAGAACACGTGGTCATCCCTACTGCCTATGGTCTGGCGGACTCACTAAACACAAATGCATCTTTTGTAAATAATGTCGGAGTGTTGGAGTGTGCTCCTGGTTATCTGTACATTTTTAAAACAAGAAAATACTTCTGCTTTGCTTAATATAAGAAATTCAAAATTATTTATACTTGTACTCTTGACAAGTATATTTTAGCAATTACATTTACTTTTGATACTTAAAGTATTTGGTTTAAATATACTTAAAACTTTTACTCAAGTAGTATTTTACTGGGTGACTTTGACTTTTACTTGAGTAACCTTATATTAAGTTAGCTATACTTTTACTCAAGTATGACAATTGGGTAATTTTTCTACCACTTCCCCCAAGCCATAAGACTGCTCAATAGTTAACCGAATAGCTACCCGGACTATCTGCAGTGACCACACTTTGCACCAAACTCTTTTGACTGAGCAGAACAGGAAAATTGTGAAATTCACGCTGCTGCTGCTACTGTTCATTATCTATCTATTCTAGTCACTTTACCCCTACTTATATGTACATATCTACCTCAATGACCTCGTACCCCTGCACATTGACTCGGTGCTGGTACTCCCTGTATATAGTCAAGTTGTCATTACTCATTATGTCTGTATTCCATGTGTTATTATCATTTTTGTTCTCTGCATTGTTGGGAAGGGCCCATAAGTAAGTATTTCACTGTTAGTCCACACCTGTTGTTTACAAAGTATGTGACAATTACATTTTATTTGATATGGAACAAGATCAGAGGTCGAAGGCAATAAGAGCCCTCATGAGCCTACATATTTATCACAAGGTCTAGTTTGCCTGAATCAAATACAAGACCTTGACACGAAGACCTTGGGAGGAACACAAAGTAGTTTTGGTGCCAACCGCAAATTCCCAAATTATAGTTAGGTCAGCAGATGCCATAAAGAAAGAAACTTCTGAGAAAGGCTCTGGTGGTGTTAAACCACCTTGGAGAGAGAAAGGAAAGGAGAGACTGAAGCGTCAGACAGATAGGGATTTGGCCTCGCGGCAGGTGGAGGATTAGTCAAACCTACACTTTATTCATCCTAGTCTGACGGGATCAGACTGACAGTATGGGGCAGAGTGTAACGGTCTTCTAGGTGTGAAGGAGAGTCGGACCAAAATGCGGCGTGTAGATTGCGATCCATGTTTATTGTGACTATAGCAACATGAATCCAAATACAAACAGTGCAAAATAATAAACGTAATGAAAACCGAAACAGCCTAAACTGGTGCAAACTAACACTAAGGACAATCACCCACAAACACACAGTGAAACCCAGGCTACCTAAATATGGTTCCCAATCAGAGACAATGACTAACACCTGCCTCTGATTGAGAACCATATCAGGCCGGACATAGAAATAGACAAACAAGACATCCAACATAGAATGCCCACCCAGTTCACGTCCTGACCAACACTAAAACAAGGAAAACACACACGAACGATGGTCAGAACGTGACAGTACCCCCCCTCCAAGGTGCGGACTCCGGACGCACAACTTAAACCTATGGGGGAGGGTGTGGGTGGGCATCTGTCCGCGGTGGCGGCTCTGGCGCTGGACGTGGACCCCACTCCATAACAGTTTTAGTCCACCTCCTTAGCGTCCCTAGATAGGTGACCCTTCTTAATGACAGCTCGGGACAGAGGGTCAGCTCGAGACAGAGGGGCAGCTCGGGACAGAAGTAGCTCGGGACTGATGGGTAGCACAGCACTGAGAGGAAGCTCAGGCAGGTAGTTAGATCCGGCAGATCCTGGCTGGCTGGCGGTTCTGGCAGATCCTGGCTGACTGGCAGATCTGGAAGATCCTGGCTGACTGGCAGATCTGGAAGAGTCTGGTCGACTGGCAGATCTGGAAGAGTCTGGTCGACTGGCAGATCTGGAAGAGTCTGGTCGACTGGCAGATCTGGAAGAGTCTGGTCGACTGGCAGATCTGGAAGAGTCTGGTCGACTGGCAGATCTGGAAGAGTCTGGTCGACTGGCAGATCTGGAAGAGTCTGGTCGACTGGCAGATCTGGAAGAGTCTGGTCGACTGGCAGATCTGGAAGAGTCTGGTCGACTGGCAGATCTGGAAGAGTCTGGTCGACTGGCAGATCTGGAAGAGTCTGGTCGACTGGCAGATCTGGAAGAGTCTGGTCGACTGGCAGATCTGGAAGAGTCTGGTCGACTGGCAGATCTGGAAGAGTCTGGTCGACTGGCAGATCTGGAAGAGTCTGGTCGACTGGCAGATCTGGAAGAGTCTGGTCGACTGGCAGATCTGGAAGAGTCTGGTCGACTGGCAGATCTGGAAGAGTCTGGTCGACTGGCAGATCTGGAAGAGTCTGGTCGACTGGCAGATCTGGCTGCTCCATGCTGACTGGCTGCTCCATGATGACTGGCAGCTCTGGCTGCTCCATGCTGACTGGCTGCTCCATGCTGACTGGCAGCTCTGGCTGCTCCATGCTGACAGGCTGCTCCATGCTGACTGGCAGCTCTGGCTGCTCCATGCTGACTGGCTGCTCCATGCTGACTGGCGGCCCTGGCTGCTCCATGCTGACTGGCGGCCCTGGCTGCTCCATGCTGACTGGCGGCCCTGGCTGCTCCATGCTAACTGGCAGCTCCTTGCAGACTAGCAGCTCTGGCGGCTCCTTGCAGACTGGCAGCTTTGGCGGCATCCTGCAGACAGGCAGCTCTGGCGGCTCCTTGCAGACTGGCAGCTCCTTGCAGACTGGCAGCTCTATGCAGACTGGCAGCTCCTTGCAGACTGGCAGCTCCTTGCAGACTGGCAGCTCCTTGCAGACTGGCAGCTCCTTGCAGACTGGCAGTTCTGAACAGGCGGGAGACTCCGGCAGCGCTGTAGAGGAGGAAGGCTCTAACAGCGCTAGACAGGCGGGAGACTCCAACAGCGCTGGAGAGGAGGAGGGCTCCGACAGCGCTGGACAGGCGAGGCGCACTGTAGGCCTGATGCGTGGTGCTGGCACTGGTGGTACTGGGCCGAGGACACGCACAGGAAGCCTGGTGCGGGGAGCTGCTACCGGAGGGCTGGGGTGTGGAGGTGGTACTGGAAAAACCGGACCGTGCAGGCGCACTGGAGCTCTTGAGCACCGAGCCTGCCCAACCTTACCTGGTTGAATGCTCACGGTCGCCCTGCCAGTGCGGCGAGGTGGAATAGCCCGCACTGGGCTATGCAGGCGAACCGGAGACACCGAGCGCAAGGCTGGTGCCATGTAAGCCGGCCCAAGGAGACGCACTGGGGACCAGCTGCGTAGAGCCGGCTTCATGGCATTAGGCTCGACGCTCAATCTAGCCCGGCCAACACGTGGAGCTGGAATATACCGCACCGGGCTATGCACCCGCACTGGAGACACCGTGCGCACCACTGCATAACACGGTGCCTGTCCGGTCTCTCTAGCCCCCCGGTAAGCACAGGGAGTCTGCCCAGGTCTCCTACCTGGCGTAGCCATACTCCCTGTTAGCCCCCCCCCAAGAAATTTTTGGGGCTGCTTCTCAGGCTTCCATCCGCTACGTCGTGCTGCCTCCTCATATCTGCGCCTCTCCGCTTTCGCCGCCTCCAGTTCTTCTTTGGGGCGGCGATATTCTCCTGGCTGAGCCCAGGGTCCTCTTCCTTCTAATTCGTCCTCCCATGTCCATACCTCCTCTTTGGGCTGCTCCTTTGGGCGGCTACACTCCCCTGGTTTAGCCCAGGGTCCTCTCCCGTCGAGGATTTCCTCCCATGTCCAGAAATCCTTATTGCGCGTCTCCTCGCGCTGCTCCTGCCTGTTGACACGCTGCTTGGTCCTTTTGTGGTGGGTGATTCTGTAACGGTCTTCTAGGTGTGAAGGAGAGTCGGACCAAAATGCGGCGTGTAGATTGCGATCCATGTTTATTGTGACTATAGCAACATGAATCCAAATACAAACAGTGCAAAATAATAAACGTAATGAAAACCGAAACAGCCTAAACTGGTGCAAACTAACACTAAGGACAATCACCCACAAACACACAGTGAAACCCAGGCTACCTAAATATGGTTCCCAATCAGAGACAATGACTAACACCTGCCTCTGATTGAGAACCATATCAGGCCGGACATAGAAATAGACAAACAAGACATCCAACATAGAATGCCCACCCAGTTCACGTCCTGACCAACACTAAAACAAGGAAAACACACACGAACGATGGTCAGAACGTGACACAGAGAGATCTCTAAGAGTAGGAGACACTTCAACACAGGACATCTCCTGACACCAGGTGTGTGTGGGTACGTGTGCGTGCACGTGTAGCTAGGTGTACCTGTGTGAATGTTTCCACTCTCAGCCTGTGCTAGATTAAAAGCTTTAGTGGGGTTCCAGGTACGGGAAATGAAGGTTAGTCAGTGTTTTTCTGTTGCATTCCTCTCTGTGTAGTGTGTTCTCCCTCCTAACACCTTTCCCTAAGTGTGTGTGTGCGTATGTGTGGGTTAGGCCCACAGTCAGGGTTAAAGACTTCACAGGTTCCTAGTAGACGGCCCTGTGCTCTGTGCTCTGTGCTCAACTGATACAGGACTGTGAAAACTAGCAGGTCTGAGTCACTACCACACAGAATGCTAGTCAGTCAGTCTGCAACACGCACACAATGTTCTGGGTCCCGAATGGCACCTTATTCCCTATGTAGTGCACTACTTCTGACCAGGACAAATTTGGCTCTGGTCAAAAGTAGTGCACTATGTATGAATGCATCACAGTGACACACAAGGTCAAACAACACAGAGGAGTCATAACACTACATCATACGACTATGAATGTCTGAATGAATGAATCTAACTTTTTGTACATTCAACAGCAATGAGAAACAAAACAGATCTGGAATGTGATAGTATACAGTATATTTCACTGAATTAGATCGTATAGAGACAATAGTTCTCCCATCTCAGGGTCTACATGTCTGTGTTGTTCTGGATGAAACAGGAGAGGAGAGAGGAGGTGAGCCTGGACAAAGGAGGGAGATGAAGAGATACAGTCAATTAACAGCAGCCACGATCTCTATCTATCTCCATCAATCCCAGAGTCATCCATCACACAACTCAATAGGCCATAAGGACTGTCCCTGCTAGGAGATAGTTGAGGAGCTAAGGGAGGGCTGCCTCTGTGTCATGCTGCAGTATGAAACTAAAAGTAGAACAATGATCCAAGTAGCTAGGACTGAAACTCTGCACTTCAGTGTCAATCTTCACTCCTGAATGATGTATGAAGTGTTAAGACTCATGCAGAATCCTTGCATTGGGGGTTGCAAGAGAAAGAGAACTGAGAAACACTGGGAAACAAAATGCATCACCCATGAGAAAAGTCTCCAGTTGTTCTTCTGTATAAACCACTGTTCAGTATAACACTTCCCTGTTCTAAATATCCAAGGTAAAAGACAAAGATGGATTCCAGTCTTACTCCAATACATCTACTGTACAGTTCCCAGGTGTTGAAACCAGAAACAGAAACAGAACAGAAACCCGGAAAATAACTAAATAATTGAGGAACAGAAACACAAACAATAACAAAATTGCTCTCTAGTGTTCCGGAACAGAACCATTCTTTTAAAAGCATGAGAAACGGTTAATAATGATATTTTATGTTCCAAGCATTCTTTTCAGTCTCATAATAAACGCCTATGCGAAGCACTCACTCTGTCACTTCTCCTTCCAGTGTCTGCCTAACAGCTTTTTCTAGACTAGTTAAGGATACTATTAGTTCCCACGTTTCACATTGTATTTATTAACAACAAAAAGGTAACGTGTGTTTTGAGTTCTGGTGCCACTCCACAAGAGCTTGTTAGCGATCTCTGTCCCAGGGCGTTGAGCCAATGATCGGACAATCAAAGCTCCTCCATATTAGCCACTCCTCCATAGGTCTCAAGTTAGTATATAATTCTGTAATATGGTGAAGTAATAATAGGTCTACTATCAATATCCCAAACACATTATAATGCACATCATGATCATGATGCCCAGCGCGTCAAGCCAAGCCTCCTCCATATCCACCCCTCTGACATGCTCTCTCCCCACCTATCAAGCATGAACACAATTAGCTTCCCCAGAGATTATGGAGGAATTTCTTCCTTTAACGTCTCTGGATTGCTGCATAGCAAGCTTGTATTCATTTAATGAGATAAATGTAAAAACTGTGTGGATTTATTTCACAGGTTAAAAAAGGAACAGAAATGAACGATGTAAAACGGTACTTTTTATTGTGTTCGAATCGGTTTCAAACTTTATTATGCTGGTCGGAACAGTGGAACAGAGCAAGAAAAATAGTGGTTCTGTTCAGAACCAAACAATCTAAAAATAATTTCTGGCAGTAACAGCTCATTATGAAGTAGTAAGTATTCACACATTTGCAAGTAGCTAATGAAAGAATGAGAGGCCCTGTGGTTAGTATTGGAGTAGCTACTGTACTTCCACTAAATACAGAACTCATTTGATTCCTGGCAGGCTCAGGGTGCCTGTGATGAGTGTTGCCTTGCCTCCACAGGTCCTAGGTCTCCCTCCCTGCCCCAGTGCAGTGTGGGTAACAGGATTTCAGTCAGGATCTGTGCCAGCAATCATTACATGGCTCTTACACAATTAATCCCCCAGCAAAGACCGCTTGGGTAACCTTGGGTCGTCCAATTTCCCATCAGCCCTTCTGTTCTACCGGCTGCCCTCTCGGCACCCCTCCACCAGTCTCGAACAGGGTCACCTGACAAGGGTTTTAGAGGGAACGGATGCATTATATTACACTACCCCGACAGTGGCCCGTTACAAAACAATAAAAAACTGAGTAATGTGATGAAAAAAGCCAGCCATAACAAGGGCTGTTTGTGGAATGGCCTGGAGGTCTGGAGAGTAGGCAGCAGAAGGGGAAGTCAACAGGAGGAGGAAGGGAAGTCAGAGAGGCAGACTGACAACGTGTGGCAGCGGCCCAACACAGCCCACTCTCCCTGGGCTGAGGGGAGAGAGGGAACAGACTGGCTCTGCTGGCCTTCACAGCATAGCTCCAGAGCCAAGTCCTCCCAGCCAGGCAAACAGGCCCCGGCTCAGTTACAGACAGGGCAGGGGCAGCCCGGCTGGGTCGTAATTGACCGAAATGATAGGAAGTGAAGGATCAAACAGACGAACGGGATAGGAGACCTTATCTGTGTTGGCTGGACTGGGGCTGAAGGAGGGGTCTGCTACTGCACTGTTGGAACTAGTAACACAATACATTCTACTGCACAGTTGGAGCTAGTAGCACAAGACATTCTACTACACTGTTGGAGCTAGTAACACAAGACATTCTACTACACTGGAGGAGCTAGTAACACAAGACATTCTACTGCACTGTTGGAGCTAGTAACACAAGACATTCTACTGCACTGTTGGAGCTAGTAACACAAGACATTCTACTGCACTGTCGGAGCTAGTAACACAATACATTCTACTGCACTGTCGGAGCTAGTAACACAAGACATTCTACTGCACTGTGGGAGCTAGTAACCAAGACATTGTACTGCACTGTCGGAGCTAGTAACACAATACATTGTACTGCACTGTTGGAACTAGTAACACAATACATTCTACTGCACTGTGGGAGCTAGTAACCAAGACATTGTACTGCACTGTCGGAGCTAGTAACACAATACATTGTACTGCACTGTTGGAACTAGTAACACAAGACATTCTACTGCACTGTGGGAGCTAGTAACCAAGACATTGTACTGCACTGTTGGAGCTAGTAACACAATACATTGTACTGCACTGTCGGAGCTAGTAACACAATACATTCTACTGCACTGTTGGAACTAGTAACACAATACATTCTACTGCACAGTTGGAGCTAGTAACACAAGACATTCTACTACACTGTTGGAGCTAGTAACACAAGACATTCTACTACACTGGAGGAGCTAGTAACACAATACATTCTACTGCACTGTTGGAACTAGTAACACAATATATTCTACTGCACTGTTGAAGCTAGTAACCCAAGCCATTGTACTGCACTGTTGGAGCTTGTAACACAAGACATTCTACCGCACTGTTGGAGCTAGTAACACAAGATATTCTACTGCACTTTTGGATCTAGTAACACAAGACATTCTACTGACCTGTTTTAGCTTGTAACACAAGACAATCTACTGACCTGTTTTAGCTTGTAACACAAGACATTCTACCGCACTGTTGGAGCTAGTAACACAAGACATTCTACTATACTGTTGGAGCTAGTAACACAATACATTCTACTACACTGTTGGAGCTAGTAACACAAGACATTCTACTACACTGTTGGAGCTAGTAACACAAGACATTCTACTACACTGTTGGAGCTAGTAACACAAGACATTCTACTACACTGTTGGAGCTAGTAACACAAGACATTCTACTACACTGTTGGAGCTAGTAACACAAGACATTCTACTACACTGTTGGAGCTAGTAACACAAGACATTCTACTGTACTGTTGGAGCTAGTAACACAAGACATTCTACTACACTGTTGGAGCTAGTAATACAAGACATTCTACCGTACTGTTGGAGCTAGTAACACAATACATTCTACTACACTGTTGGAGCTAGTAACACAAGACATTCTACTACACTGTTGGAGCTAGTAACACAATACATTCTACTACACTGTTGGAGCTAGTAACACAAGACATTCTACTACACAGTTGGAGCTAGTAATACAAGACATTCTACCGTACTGTTGGAGCTAGTAACACAAGACATTCTACCGTACTGTTGGAGCTAGTAACACAAGACATTCTACTATACTGTTGGAGCTAGTAACACAAGACATTCTACTATACTGTTGGAGCTAGTAACACAATACATTCTACTACACTGTTGGAGCTAGTAACACAAGACATTCTACTACACTGTTGGAGCTAGTAACACAAGACATTCTACTACACTGTTGGAGCTAGTAACACAAGACATTCTACTGTACTGTTGGAGCTAGTAACACAAGACATTCTACTACACTGTTGGAGCTAGTAATACAAGACATTCTACCGTACTGTTGGAGCTAGTAACACAATACATTCTACTACACTGTTGGAGCTAGTAACACAAGACATTCTACTACACTGTTGGAGCTAGTAACACAATACATTCTACTACACTGTTGGAGCTAGTAACACAAGACATTCTACTACACAGTTGGAGCTAGTAATACAAGACATTCTACCGTACTGTTGGAGCTAGTAACACAAGACATTCTACCGTACTGTTGGAGCTAGTAACACAAGACATTCTACTATACTGTTGGAGCTAGTAACACAAGACATTCTACCGTACTGTTGGAGCTAGTAACACAAGACATTCTATCGCACTGTTAGAGCTAGTAACACAAGATATTCTACTGCACTGTTGGAGCTAGTAACACAAGACATTCTACTGCACTGTCGGAGCTAGTAACACAATACATTCTACTACACTGTTGGAGCTAGTAACACAAGACATTCTACTACACTGTTGGAGCTAGTAACACAAGACATTCTACTATACTGTTGGAGCTAGTAACACAAGACATTCTACTGCACTGTTGGAGCTAGTAACACAAGATATTCTACTGCACTGTTGGAGCTAGTAACACAAGACATTCTACTGCACTGTTGGCGCTAGTAACACAAGACATTCTACTGCACTGTTGGCGCTAGTAATACAAGCATTTCACTGCGCCTGCTATAACACCTGAAAATATGTGTAAGGGACAAACAAACCTTGATTTGATTTGACTAAACTGGGAGTGGAGACAAACACACTCAGTCCAGTAGAGTGACTGGGACATGAGTTATCATACACATTCAGAGATACACACACACACACGGCATGAGGTAACACACACACACACACACACACACATATGCGCCCGCCACTACAGGGGAGAAGACCAAAGCCCTTGACGATGCATCCGGTCTTGATGGGACTTTAATCTGTCCTCCTCTGGTGAGTGATCCTGAGCCAAATCTCTCATTCTCTCTTCCCCCCCGTTCCCCTCTCATCTCACGCATGGCCTCCTCGTTTCACAGGCCTGCCCTGCATCACTCCTCTCTCTTTCCCCAACCCCACCCCACTTTTTTTAAACCTTTTCTTACCGCTTCCCAGAAGCCCCTCCACCACTGCCATCCACATCCTCACCAATGCTTTTGTTCTTTTATGCTAAAGTCCTGACAGAGTGAGTCTGGATAAAACTTGGTTGACTGGACGTGTTGATGGGCTAGCCGCTAGATACAGGGGCCACCTCCGACTTTCAACAAGTGTTGAGTCTATTTAAAACCTATCTGGAACACTGAGGTCTGTCTGGTGGCCTCACAACAGGAGATCACAGTCACTTTCCCCCACTGTGATGGAACTAGATAACTAACTACTAAACTAAACTCAACCCAACACATAGCAACGTCTGATATGACCTTAATGTCTGCAGGGCTGATGTTCATTCATTGGCTGAGAAAAAACGGTCAGCATTGACAGTTCTCACTGCATATTCTCTCAAACACAGACAGGCTAACCAACATGAGGATAAATCATTCCTATAAAGCTGCAGATTTCACAGAACATATTGGAGAGGAGAAGAGAGGAGATGGGGGGAGTGGAGAGGAAAGAAGATGTAAAAAAGAGGAGAAAGATAAGAAGTCCAACTTTAGCCGTGGTCTGACAGGAGACAGCAGCAGTAAAACAACAGGCCCAGGCCTTATGGGAGGGGTCACTGCTCGTGATGGGATTGTTTGATTGGCTACGGGGTGTGACTGGGTGGAGAGACACAGGAGGAATTCACCCTCCTCTGGAGACAGAGATTAGCGGTAGAAGGGAATAGATGGAGGATGGCGGGGGGTTGTGGGTGTGATGATGGCGTAACTTTCGGCCTGTAGCGAGGGGGAAAGAGAGGTCTGTGTGAGCTCTGAAGGGATGGAGAGGGACATATGTTCTACTTCCAGGTAGCTAGTAATGCTACGAGGCCAAGCCAGCACGCCGCTCATTGTCCGGCTGCAGCGGGATATCTCAATACATAGAATTTACAGACAAGAGGGTAGGAAAAGAGGAAAGGAGCCCTATTCCCCCAATCCCCTGTGTGAGATGGAAACAGACAGTCAGCCAGATACAGTGGAGATCTCATAACAGGTCCCCCTCCTCCCCCTAACCCCCTGTGTGAGATGAAAACATTATACTTGCAGGCAGATACAGTGGAGAGCTCAAAACAGCCCCCCCCCCCCCCCCCCCCTCCACCCTATTTCCACAGATACTGTATCTAATATCCCCAGAGAGACATGCTCCTTTACAAAGCGCAGAGATGTCAGCATAACGCGACCATATTTCTCCAGTCAATCACAGACAAGGCATAACACAATGGACACGCAGTACATCAAGATAACGGCCGCTGCTTTTCAAATATGATCTTAGACTGACGCAGCTGGCCGCTGATCAACTTTTTATGGCTTAGGTGTAAACAGCCCCCGTAAAGACCCAGCCGTACAATCAAGCACACACACAGACAGACTTAGCCCCAGCCCCCACCGTACACATATAGTATATATATAGTTGTTTGGCGTCAAGAATTATAACCAAGCTAGGCACAGGGCTCTCCGTCAGATAGCCAACCTTCAACTCAGTATACATGTACAGTTGAAGTCGGAAATTTACATACACTTACAGTGGGGCAAAAAAGTATTGAGTCAGCCACCAATTGTGCAAGTTGTCCCACTTAAAAAGATAAGGCCTGTAATTTTCATCATAGGTACACTTCAACTATGACAGATAAAATGAGGGAAAAAAATCCTGAAAATCACATTGTAGGATTTTTAATGAATATATTTGCAAATTATGGTGGAAAATAAGTATTTGGTCATCTACAAACAAGCAAGATTTCTGGCTCTCACAGACCTGTAATTTCTTCTTTAAGAGGCTCCTCTGTCCTCCACTCATTACCTGTATTCATGGCACCTGTTTGAACTTGTTATCAGTATAAAAGACACCTGTCCACAACCTCAAACAGTCACACTCCAAACTCCATTATGGCCAAGACCAAACAGCTGTCAAAGGACACAAGAAACAAAATTGTAGACCTGCACCAGGCTGGGAAGACTGAATCTGCAATAGGTAAGCAGCTTGGTTTGAAGAAATTAACTGTGGGAGCAATTATTAGGAAATGGAAGACATACAAGACCACTGATAATCTCCCTCCATCTGGGGCTCCACGCAAGATCTCACCCCGTGGGGTCAAAATGATCACAAGAACGGTGAGCAAAAATCCCAGAACCACACGGGGGGACCTAGTGAATGACCTAAAGAGAGCTGGGACCAAAGTAACAAAGCCTACCATCAGTAACACACTACGCCGCCAGGGACTCAAATCCTGCAGTGCCAGGCGTGTCCCCCTGCTTAAGCCAGTACATGTCCAGGCCCGTCTGAAGTTTGCTAGAGAGCATTTGGATGATCCAGAAGAAGATTGGGAGAATGTCATATGGTCAGATGAAACCAAAATATAACTTTTTGGTAAAAACTCAACTCTTCGTGTTTGGAGGACAAAGAATGCTGAGTTGCATCCAAAGAACACCATACCTACTGTGAAGCATGGGGGTGGAAACATCATGCTCTGGGGCTGTTTTTCTGCAAAGGGACCAGGACGACTGATCCGTGTAAAGGAAAGAATGAATGGGGCCATGTATCCTGAGATTTTGAATGCAAACCTCCTTCCATCAGCAAGGGCATTGAAGATGAAACGTGGCTGGGTCTTTCAGCATGACAATGATCCCAAACAAACCGTCCCGGCAACGAATGAGTGGCTTCGTAAGAAGCATTTCAAGGTCCTGGAGTGGCCGAGCCAGTTTCCAGATCTCAACCCCATATAAAATCTTTGGAGGGAGTTGAAAGTCCGTGTTGCCCAGCAACAGCCCCAAAACATCACTGCTCTAGAGGAGATCTGCATGGAGGAATGGGCCAAAATACCAGCAACAGTGTGTGAAAACCTTGTGAAGACTTACAGAAAACGTTTGACCTCTGTCATTGCCAACAAAGGGTATATAACAAAGTATTGAGATAAGCTTTTGTTATTGACCAAATACTTATTTTCCACTATAATTTGCAAATCAATTCATTAAAAATCCTACAATGTGATTTTCTGGATTTTTTTCTCTCCTTTTGTCTGTCATAGTTGAAGTGTACCTATGATGAAAATTAAAGAACATGCACAATTGGTGGCTGACTAAATACTTTTTTGCCCCACTGTAAGTTGGAGTCATTAAAACTTGTTTTTCAACCACTCCACAAATTTCTTGTTAACAAACTATAGTTTTGGCAAGTCGGTTAGGACATCTACTTTGTGCATGATACAAGTAATTTTCCCAAAAATTACTAACACACTGATTATTTCACTTATAAATCATTGGATCACAATTCCAGTGGGTCAGAAGTTTACATACACTAAGTTGACTGTGCCTTTAAACAACTTTGAAAATTCCAGAAAATGATGACATGGCTTTAGAAGCTCCTGATAGGCTAATTGACATAATTTGAGTCAATTGGAGGTGTACCTGTGGATGTATTTCAAGGCCTACCTTCCAACTCAGTGCCTCTTTGCTTGACATCATGGGAAAATCAAAAGAAATCAGCCAAGACCTCCGAAAAAAAATTATAGATCTCCGCAAGTCTGGTTCATCCTTGGGAGCAAATTCCAAACGCCTGAAGGTACCACATTCATCTATACAAACAATAGTACGCAAGTATAAACACCATGGGACCTTGCAGCCGTCATACCGCTCAGGAAGAGAGATGAACAAGAGATGAACATACTTTGAACGCAAATCAATCTCAGAAAAACAGCAAAGGACCTTGTGAAGATGCTGGAGGAAACAAGGTACAAAAGTATCTATATCCACAGTAAAACGAGTCCTATATCAACATAACCTGAAAAGCCGCTCAGCAAGGAAGCAGCCACTGCTCCAAAACCACCATAAAAAATCCAGACTACGGTTTGCAAAGATCATACTTTTTGTCCTCTGGTCTGATGAAACAAAAATAGAACTGTTTAGCCATAATGACCATTGTTATGTTTGGAGGAAAAAGGGGGAGGCTTGCAAGCCGAAGAACACCATCCCAACCATGAAGCACGGGGGTGGCAGCATCATGCTGTGGGGGTGCATTGCTGCAGGAGGGACTGGTGCACTTCACAAAATAGATGGCATCACAAGGAAGGAAAATGAAATGGATATATTGAAGCAACATCTCAAGACATCAGTCAGGAAGTGAAAGCTTGGTCGCAAATGGGTCTTCCAAATGGACAATGATCCAAAGCATACCAAAGTTGTGGAAAATAGCTTAAGGACAACAAAGTCAAGGTATTGGAGTGGCCATCACAAAGCCCTGACCTCAATCCTATAGAAAATGTTTTGGCAGAACTCAAAAAGCGTTTGCGAGCAAGGAGGCCTACAAACCTGACTCAGTTACACCAGCTCTGTCAGGAGGAATGGGCCAAAATTGACCCAACTTATTGTGGGAAGCTTGTGGAAGGCTAACCAAACCGTTTGACCAAAGTTAAACAATTTAAAGTCAATGCTACCAAATACTAATTGAGTATATGTAAACTTCTGACCCACTGGGAATGTGATGAAAGAAATTAAAGCTGAAATAAATCATTCTCTCTACTATTATTCTGACATTTCACATTTGTAAAATAAAGTGGTTATCCTAACTGACTTAAGACAGGGCATTTTTACTAGGATTAAATGTCAGGAATTGTGAAAAACTGAGTTTAAATGTATTTGGCTAAGGTGTATGTAAACTTCTGACTTCAAGTGTATATCTATGTCTCATAACATATTGAGCTAAATGGATAAATCTATCAGGACCTTTGTGCTTCGGCTCAGACACGTATTTATTTATTCTCTCTCTCTCTCTCTCTCTCTCTCTGGTGGAGAGCATTTACACTAAAACCAGGTGACTGGAGATACATGTACAACACAGTACACATCTATGTTGCTCTTTTATCGCTCCCTCTATCCAGCCGCCGGGCCCCTTCCTCCCCATCTATCTTAATGGAGAGGGGACATGTCAGATTATAAACAGAGGGAGAGAGAGACAAAGTACAGGCTCAGTGAGCACAGCCTTGCCATTGAGAAGGGTAGACACAGGAAAACCTGGCTCCCTGTAGAGGAAAGGCTGTGCAACAGCTACACAACAGCAGATCCTGAGACAGAGCTGCATTTCCTGACAAAATGTAAAAAAATATAAACAGTGTCATTTCCCCAAATTTGAAACTCTTATTCAAGGATTGGCCACCTGTCCCGTTGGGGGAGGACGCAGAGAGCTGTGGGTTGGCAGCGCACTACATTGCTGCCTGCCATAAGATGAGGGACTGTGTCTGAAAGACCAATCAACCTGCTCATGTCAAATCAAATCAAATTTTATTTGTCACATAAACATGGTTAGCAGATGTTAATGCGAGTGTAGCGAAATGCTTGTGCTTCTAGTTCCGACAATGCAGTAATAACAAACGAGTAATCTAACCTAACAATTCACAACAGCTACCTTATACACACAAGTGTAAAGGGATGAAGAATATGTACATAAAGATATATGAATGAGTGATGGTACAGAACGGCATAGGCAAGATGCAGTAGATGGTATTGAGTACATTATATACATATGAGATGAGTAATGTTGGGTATATAAACAAAGTGGCATAGTTTAAAGTGGCTAGTGATACATGTATTACATAAAGATGGCAAGATGCAGTAGATGGTATAGAGTACAGTATATACATATGAGAAGAGTAATGTAGGGTATGTAAACATTATATTAAGTGGCATTGTTTAAAGTGGCTAGTCATACATTTTTTACATCAATTTTTCCAATATTAAAGTGGCTGGAGTTGAGTCAGTATGTTGGCAGCAGCCACTCAATGTTAGTGGTGGCTGTTTAACAGTCTGATGGTCTTGAGATAGAAGCTGTTTTTCAGTCTCCCGGTCCCTGCTTTGATGCACCTGTACTGACCTCGCCTTCTGGATGATAGCGGATTGAACAGGCAGTGGCTCGGTGGTTGTTGTCCTTGATTATCTTTATGGTCCACGATCATCTCCTTTGTTTTGTTGACGTTGAGTGTGAGGTTATTTTCCTGACACCACACTCCGAGGACCCTCACCTCCTCCCTGTAGGCCATCTCGTCGTTGTTGGTAATCAAGCCTACCACTGTAGTGTCGTCTGCAAATTTAATGATTGAGTTGGAGGTGTGCATGGCCACGCAGTCGTAGGTGAACAGGGAGTACAGGAGAGGGCTTGTTCAGCTATTGAAATTGAACTTCAGTTCATGAAAATAAGTAGCTAGTCAGCAACTTAACCCTGTTGCCCAAAGCTAACGTTATAAGCAGCCATCTAGCTTCACCTGGCTAGTGAGGCTTGACCGTACCGGGTTATGTGTTGTGAAGCTAGCCACAATAAGGATTGGGCACAATAGTGTAATTTGCGGTTTGCCTAGTGCAGTATCATTCCTTTACACTGTGAGAGATAACTAAGTAGTAGAGCTGTGCGTGACTGGAGCTGGGTTGGTATAGGATCTCTTCTGACAGGATTGTGTAATTACTGTTTAAATTGTTTTAATTACAGATTAATGACACTCAACAAAGGGGTTCTCTCACTAAAAGGCTAATAAAGAGAGGGGAGGTCTACTAGCTTATTTGAACACTGAGTTTAGTCATTGATATACAAATACAACAGTAGGGGTCTCTGTGTGTGTGTGTGTGTGTGTGTGTGTGTGTGTGTGTGTGTGTGTGTGTGTGTGTGTGTGTGTTTGTGTGAGTCCTTAAAGATCACACTCCAAGCTGAAAGCTCATCATGAATATTTAAACAACCCAGATCAGATTTCCTGCATGTAGAACTAAATAATCCCCCCCCCATTTAAAAAATAAATGCCAGCTTTGAAGCCCTGGCTTATACAAACCTGATTTTTATTCAAAACATACATTTGTAAGATAAATTCAAAATACCAAAAACAATGATTTAATATGATGTGCTCAAGCGAGCTGTGAGCATATATCATGAATGCAGAGTAAATCCACTTGGCTGGGGCCAGATTAAAGAGGTGCCTGCCTAGCTGCCTGCCTAGCTGCCTGGCTATGAATATGGGTTGCCTTTGACTATTCCCCAGCTCAGATGAGCTCCCAGGTCCCCGGGCATTGGGTATGAAAGAGATTTTCCACTGGGTGTGGATATGCAGTTCTCAAAATGTTATTTTCAAAGTCATCCACTATTCATGCTCCGAGTCTGTTGTGTAGCTCTGCAGGTGGCTGGGGTTTGGCTGGATGAGGGAAGCGGTGGGGAGGGGAGGGAGGAGAGTGTGGTAGGCAGCATTTATGCAGATGAAGTATGGATTATCTCTTCTCTATGAGTCTGAGTGGTTAAGCCCCTGTGCTATAGCTAGGACCGCTCCATTTCACAGATCTCAGCTCCCTACTCCAACAACGGTCCAGCAGCAGGCCTTTGCATCTGGAGACGAGCCCTCCTCTACTCCTCCTCCGCTGCCCCCCTAGAACCATCTCCGCCTCCCACCGTCTCAGCTATCGCTCTGACCCTGTCCGGACCCTTTCGTCCTGTGCAACAGGAAATGCAGAGGCATGTAGAATCATCAGGCCCCAATAGAGGAACTTGACCTAAAATAACAACAACAAGCTAGGAGGAATAATAACTGCCAGGCTCCAGTCAGTTTATTAACACATTGGCCTGACCGACCATCACCAGGCAGCCAGCTCCATTCTGTCTCTCGACAGAATAGTAGTCTCTTTATAGTAGTCTCATACTGTACCTCTGCTTTAACCATTAGGGCTTAATAATAACTGCCAGGCTCCAGTCAGTTTATTAACACATTGGCCTGACCGACCATCACCAGGCAGCCAGCTCCATTCTGTCTCTCGACAGAATAGTAGTCTCTTTATAGTAGTCTCATACTGTACCTCTGCTTTAACCATTAGGGCTTACCTCCTCAGGCTCGGAGCACTAGAGAGAGAGAGGGGCAGTAGCAAGTTCGCCAAATGATGATTATGTGTAGATTACCTGAACGGATCCAATGTGAAATGCTCGTGTTCGTTTTCCATTGCAAAACGTTTTACTACTTTTTGCTACTTTGTGCCCTAATGTATACACCTCTGTAGTAGAGCAGCCTGCTTTCTGTCCAACAAGTCTCCATGTGCATCCCAAATGGGCCCTGGTCAAGTGTAGTGCACTTACCATTTAGGATTCAAACAGGCTCTCAGCTCTGTGATTAGCGCCCGCGAGGCAGCAGAGACTGAGAGAAACACTAAAGGGCTTATTGTTGTCTCCGTCAGACAGAGACGTCCGGTGTGCGCCGAGGCTAATTACCCAGAATTCCAGGAACAGGCGGTCTTACTAACGGCTGTCACGGCCACCGACTGCCGCCGTTAAGCAGCTGCCAAATCCGTATAATCTCATCTCAACCTTATGACTATCCAATTGGCCCAAACATGGGTACTTTCTACCTTGAACATCTGCTTCCCAGCTAGTGAACAGCTACACCTTATCTGAACTGTGTACTGTTAGCGTATGCCCAACATGAGATAGGTGATCCTAAATATAATAGACACAGGAGTTACAGTATAACAAACAACCATAGATATTAATGTCAATTGTGCCTTTATGGGCAGACATTTCCCTCAGCGTACTATAGTGTGTAAAGTGTTGCAAATGTGAAGTAGACTGCTTTATTGCTTGTACAGCATTATTAGGATTTGGCAAGGGTCCCCTGATTTGGCATGGGTCCCCAGATTTGGCATGGGTCCCCAGATTTGGCATGGGTCCCCAGATCCTCAAAATGTTCTACAGCTGCACCATCGAGAGCATCCTGACCGGTTGCATCACCACCTGGTATTACAACTGCTCGGGATCTGACCGTAAGTCTCTACAGAGGGTAGTGCGTACAGCCCAGTACATCACTGGGGCCAAGCGTCTTGCCATCCAGGACCTATATACTAGGTGGTGTCAGAGGAAAGACCAAAAATAATTATGTTTTTCTGCTACCGCACGGCAAGCAGTACTAGAGCGCCAAATCTAGGACCAAAAGGATCCTTAACAGCTTCAACCTCCAAGCCATAAGACTCATGAACAATTAATCAAATGGACTATTTACATTGACACCCCCCCATTTTTTTTTCACTGCTGCTACTCGCTGTTTATTATCTATGCATAGTCCCTTCACCCCTACCTACAGTCCATGTACAAATTACCTCGACTAACCTGTACCCCCGCACATTGACTCTGTACCGGGTACCCCCTGTATATACACTTGTTATTGTTATTTTATTGTGTTATTTTTGATTATTTTCTACTTTAGTTTATTTGGTATATATTTTCTTAACTCGTTCTTGAACTGCACTGTTGGTTAAGGGCTTGTAAGTAAGCATTTCATGGTAAGGTAGTCACCGCATGTGACAAATAAAGTTTGATTTGATTATGAAAAATGAGAATGAGAATTTGGGCTGTTACTGTGTGGGTGCTTCCCAAATGGCACCATATTTCCTATTTGGTGCGGGCCCTGGTCAAAAGTAGTGCACTATGTAGGAAATAGGGTGTCATTTGGGATGCAACCTTGTATCTAGATGGGAAGGAAATGCTGAGGAGCTATTCTGCTTTCCTGGTGTCTGACTCTGGAATGCAGCCTAGGCCCCACCCTGGGCTTGGCTTCAGTGGCCTGGTAATCTCCATTCAGACAGGAAGTCAGGGAAATGTGTAAAGGACTACAATACACAACCCCTTGGGATACAATACACAGCCCAGCTCCACTTTCAACTGTACAGAAACCAACTGAAGAAAATGTAGCCTAACTGGTGACCTTGTCTGTGTGAAGCTTACATGATCACTTTCAAGAGTCAATGGAGTTCAGTGTTTGCCTTATCTACGGAGGTTATCAGTAGTATCACCTTTAGACGAGCTGCCAGGGCAGACTGGAGTAGCTCTTTGTGTGCAAACGTCCGTTGGGGCCGAGACACATGCTCTGGGCCACACAGGGAGATACAGGGGTCCATTGAGGGGGAGCAGTACACTATCGCCAGCCTTAAAATAGAGTGGAGGGTGTGGGAGCAGAGCAAGCACTGCAGCCAGACTGGCTCTGCTCTGGGGAGATTTGGCAGAGGTGGGGGTGTGCAGTGTTCTCCTTCTCTCACCCTCTCTCTGCAATGAGCTCTGCAGTACTAGAGGGGAGCCCAAAATAACTTCCCCTCCCTCCCCTCTACAATGCTCCTGGATCAGGATACGCACACAGATATCATGCTCAACTGGGGCCAGCTTGGCTCAAAATTAACACCACTAATCCAATGTGTGCAAATCAGACCTGGACCACACTCCCACTCTCTAGTACACACACACGCTACTGTAATGCCAACCATCTCCTTTCTCCTGAGAAACAGACTGCTTTCCCAACCATAACACCATCTACCATGATGACGAGTGCTGGAGGGTTGGCTCTGATATGAGAACTCACACAATTGAGGCGGAAGAGAAAGGGCTTCTTGGAAACAGAACGCTTTACAGGCCTAGAGAGAAGCAGAGACATTTCCCCCAAAAGCACCCAGTCAGCTTTTTTCACTGAAAGGCAGAAGTAAGAAAAGCACAGTGATGTAACGGAGGGAAAAAGCTACTGTACACACTACACAAAGAACAGAAAATACTTGTTGTACACTCACACATCCTGTCCTATTGTAGCCTTTTAGCCTCTTCCTTTTTACCGCAGCAGGAATGTGAACGACATAAATAAAGAGGTCCGGTCTGACTCTGCTAGTTCCCCGCAGAGCAGCAAGATGAGGAATCTCAATGGCCTCAGTCATTTGACACTTGACACTAGGCTACCCGGGGCGGCAGGGTAGCCTAGTGGTTAGAGTGTTGGACTAGTAACCGAAAGGTACTTGCAAGTTCAAATCCCAGAGCTGACAAGGTACAAATCTGTCGTTATTCACTGGGTTAGGGTTATTCACTGGGTTAGGGTTATTCCCTGGGTTAGGGTTAAGGTTATTCACTGGGTTAGGGTTATTCACTGGGTTAGGGTTAAGGTTATTCACTGGGTTAGGGTTATTCACTGGGTTAGGGTTAAGGTTATTCACTGGGTTAGTGTTATTCACTGGGTTAGTGTTATTCACTGGGTTAGGGTTAAGGTTATTCACTGGGTTAGTGTTATTCACTGGGTTAGGGTTATTCACTGGGTTAAGGTTATTCACTGGGTTAGTGTTATTCACTGGGTTAGGGTTATTCACAGGGTTAGTGTTAAGGTTATTCACTGGGTTAGTGTTAGTGTTATTCACTGGGTTAGTGTTAGTGTTATTCACTGGGTTAGTGTTATGGTTATTCACTAAAGTAGAGTCACAATTCAACGGCTCAGACACAAGAGGTATGTGGCAGGGTCTACAGTCAATCACGGATTACAAAAAGAAAACCAGCCCCGTCACGGACCAGGATGTCTTGCTCCCAGGCAGACTAAATAACTTTTTTGCCCACTTTGAAGACAATACAGTGCCACTGACACGGCCCGCTACCAAAACATGCGGACTCTCCTTCACTGCAGCCGACGTGAGTAAAACATTTAAACGTGTCAACCCTCGCAAGGCTGCAGGCCCAGACGGCATCCCCAGCCACGTCCTCAGAGCATGCGCAGACCAGCTGGCTGGTGTGTTTACGCACATATTCAATCAAGCCTTATCCCAGTCTGCTGTTCCCACATGCTTCAAGAGGGCCACCATTGTTCCTGTTCCCAAGAAAGCTAAGGTAACTGAGCTAAACGACTACCGCCCCGTAGCACTCACTTCCGTCATCATGAAGTGCTTTGAGAGACTAGTCAAGGACCATATCACCTCCACCCTACCTGACACCCTAGACCCACTCCAATTTGCTTACCGCCCAAATAGGTCCACAGACGATGCAATCTCAACCACACTGCCCTAACCCATCTGGACAAGATGAATACCTATGTGAGAATGCTGTTCATCGACTACAGCTCAGCATTTAACACCATAGTACCCTCCAAACTCGTCATCAAGCTCGAGACCCTGGGTCTCGATCCCGCCCTGTGCAACTGGGTACTGGACTTCCTGACGGGCCGCCCCCAGGTGGTGAGGTTAGGTAACAACATCTCCACCCCGCTGATCCTCAACAGAGGGTAGTGAGGTCTGCACAACGCATCACCGGGGGCAAACTACCTGCCCTCCAGGACACCTACACCACCCGATGTCACAGGAAGGCCATAAAGATCATCAAGGACAACAACCACCCGAGCCACTGCCTGTTCACCCCGCTATCATTCAGAAGGCGAGGTCAGTACAGGTGCATCAAAGCTTTGACCGAGAGAATGAAAAACAGCTTCTATTTCAAGGCCATCAGTCTGTTAAACAGCCACCACTAACATTGAGTGGCTGCTGCCATCAAACTGACTCAACTCCAGCCACTTTAATAATGGGAATTGATGGAAATTGATGTAAAATATATCACTAGCCACTTTAAACAATGCTACTTAATATAATGTTTACATACCCTACATTATTCATCTCATATGTATATGTATATACTGTACTCTATCATCTACTGCATCTTTATGTAATACATGTATCACTAGCCACTTTAAACTATGCCACTTTGTTTACATACCCTACATTACTCATCTCATATGTATATACTATACTCGATACCATCTACTGCATCTTGCCTATGCCGTTCTGTACCATCACTCATTCATATATCTTTATGTACATATTCTTATCCCTTTACACTTGTGTGTATAAGGTAGTAGTTTTGGAATTGTTAGGTTAGATTACTCGTTGGTTATTACTGCATTGTCGGAACTAGAAGCACAAGCATTTCACTACACTCGCATTAACATCTGCTAACCATGTGTATGTGACAAATACATTTGATTTGATTTGGGGTTAAGGTCATTCACTGGGTTAAGGTTATTCACTGGGTTAGGGTTATTCCCTGGGTTAGGGTTATTCACTGGGTTAGGGTTATTCACTGGGTTAGGGTTATTCACTGGGTTAGGGTTATTCACTGGGTGCTAGTAGACAGAGGAGAAATAGGATATCCCCCCAAACTCCCCCATCAGCCATAAGGAGCATATGTAGTTGAGTCCTCTAAAAACCTCCCTGAATCCTCTTTGGAGAGGCAGAACAACCGACCGTTCCTCAGAAGTGCCATGTGGCGGCCATCTTGCCAATCCCCGGCTGCACTGGCAAACCATCTGATATGATTATGGAGGCCCAGTGACTGCCCCTGCTCTGTAATCATAGTAGACCACACATGTGACTGAAATGGCACCCTATTCCCTAGACACTGGGACGGCAGGTAGCCTATTGGTTAGAGCGTTGGGCCAGTAACCGAAAGGTTGCTAGTTTGAGTCCCCGAGCTGACAAGGTAAAAATCTATCATTCTGCCCCACTGTTCCTAGGGCCGTCATTGTAAATAAGAATTTGTTCTTAAATGACTTGCCTAGTTAAAAAAAAACACAGTGTACAAATATTATGAACTTTCCATGACTGACCAGGTGAAAGCTATGATCCCTTATTGATGTAACATCCAGCCAACTTGACACAACTGGAGTCAACACAGGCCAGCATCCATGTGAAACGCTTTCGATGCCTTGTAGAGTCCATGCCCAGATGAATTGAGGCTATTCTGAGGGCATCCACAGCAGGGTTAGACCTGATAAGAGCCAAGCGTGTCCAGTACTTCAGGAATCTATCCACATGCCCCCTCCCCCCCTCCCTAGATTTTACTGCAATTACTCAGAGCATCTCTTCACCCACAGGCACCAATCACCTGAACACCAAACCAACTACCCACACCACCTACCCACCAGACCCGGCCCTAACCACCAGAATAGTACACCAGACCCAGTCCCAAACATCTGAACACCACCACCCACAAGACCCAGTCCCAATCACCTGAACACCACCACCCACCCACCAGACCCAGTCCCAAACATCTGAACACCACCACCCACCCACCAGACCCAGTCCCAATCACCTGAACACCAGAAACCCCCCACCTCCCACCCACCAGACCCAGTCCCAAACACCTGAACACCAGCAACCACCCACCAGGCCTAGTCCCAATCACCTGAACACCACCCACCAGACCCAGTCTCAAACACCTGAACACCACCAACCACCCACCAGACCCAGTCCCAAACACCACCAACCACCCACCAGGCCTAGTCCCAATCACCTGAACACCAGCAACCCCTCACCAACCACCCACCAGACCCAGTCCCAATCACCAGAAACCCCCCACCACCCACCCACCAGACCCAGTCCCAAACACCTGAACACCAGCAACCACCCACCAGGCCCAGTCCCAATCACCTGAACACCAGCAACCCCCCAGAAACCACCCACCAGACCCAGTCCCAATCACCTGAACACCAGAAACCCCCCACCACCCACCCACCAGACCCAGTCCCAAACACCTGAACACCACCAACCACCCACCAGGCCTAGTCCCAATCACCTGAACACCAGCAACCCCCCACCAACCACCCACCAGACCCAGTCCCAAACACCAGCAACTCCCCAGCAACCACCCACCAGACCCAGTCCCAATCACCTGAATACCAGAAACCCCCCACCACCCACCCATCAAACCCAGTCCCAAACACCTGAACACCACCAACCACCCACCAGGCCCAGTCCCAATCACATGAACACCAGCAACCCCCCACCAACAACCAACCAGACCCAGTCCCAATCACCTGAACACCACCAACCACCCACACACCCACATTGACTGACTGCACAGACCTAGTGCTAATCAAGCCATACCCCTCTGACATAGAAATGCTATCATAGAGCCAGCAGTTGTTTCAGTTACATGTTTCAATTATACTCTCTATATTTCATTAAGCTGAAAGTCTGACTGGAACAAATAAGGACAAGAGCATCAACATTGCGTGCCAGCAACTGGTTAGCTGGGATGACAGCCATGCCGGCCAGACACCATCCAAATAACAAAATGAGCACTAGTACATACCAGGAGAACACTCAATCTTGTTTTTGTATTTCCTGGAATCATTGGGGTTAGTGTTGTTGTTTTTTCTCTCGATCGTTGCAGATTTTTATCTTACCACTAAACTACTCTTGACAGATCGACTCCTTGGGAGTGGAATGGCCCAGCAAGTCATGGGGAATATTTCATATAAAGCCTATTGTTGTCTAACCCACTGGGGCCTCAGTGAAGGGCTCAATTTAGGAGACAAAAACAGGAGTGGAGTCCAAGGGACGGAGACCATTAGTCCACTAGCCTCAGGAACGAGCCAGGCAATATCTCCAACTGATGAAAATATATCTATTTTAGAGACCATGACGGTTGCATTTAAAACGAGAAGAAAATGGATGGTTATGCAAGTGGTCTTCAAAGCCACTGGAATGTTCTAAAATGGAGAATGTCCTACAGTCGCCTATGATCCAAGAATAATGTAGCATGATTGCAGCCAAATCCCAAGACTCCCAATCCCTACGCCATCCTGGAGAAAAAAAGATAATGGGTCAATGACCCCGCATTTACTATTTAGACCTAGCTATGCCATGTAACAATATAAAACAAGATTGATAAACTCAGCAAAAACTTATTTTCAGCAAACTTAAAATGTGTAAATATTTGTATGAACATAAGATTCAACAACTGAGACATAAACTGAACAAGTTCCATAGACATGTGACTAACAAAAATGGAATAATGTGTCCCTGAACAAAGGGGGGGTCAAATTAAAAGTAACAGTCAGTATCTGGTGTGGCCACCAGCTGCAGTTATTGCTGTGAGGTGTTACCCCACTCTTCCACCAAGGCCCTTGCAAGTTCCCGGACATCTCTTTGCTGAACATAGCAGAACACTGACATTCCTGTCTTGCAGGAAATCACGTACAGAACAAGCAGTATGGCTGGTGGCATTGTCATGCTGGAGGGTCATGTCAGGATGAGCCTGCAGGAAGGGTACCACATGAGGGAGGAGGATGTCTTCCCTGTAACGCACAGCGTTGAGATTGCCTGCAATGACAACAAGCTCAGTCCGATGATGCTGTGACATACCGCCCCCAGACAATGAAAAACCCTCCAACTCCAAATCGATCCGGCTCCAGAGTACAGGTCTCGGTGTAACGCTCATTCCTTCGACGATAAACGTGAATCCGACTATCACCCGTGTTTAAACCCTTTACAATGAAGTTCTGTGAAATTATTTTGATATTTATGAATTATCTTTGAAAGACAGGGTGCTGAAAAAAGGGACGTTGCTTTTTTTGCTGTGTTTATATAGAGAAAACATTATTAACCCTTAGGTCTAGCATAGCAAATACTTCAAGAATGTTCAAGAATATTTCACAATACCCGATAATGACAAAGTGAATTTTTTTTTGCAAATGTATTGAAAATGAAATACAGAAATATCTCCTTTACACACACTACATGGCCAAAGGTATGTGAACACCCCTTCAAATTAGTTGATTCGGCTATTTCAGCCATACCCGTTGCTGACAGGTGTACAAAATTGAGCACACAGCCATGCAATCTCCATAGACATTGGGAGTAGAATGGCCTATACTGAAGAGCTCAGTGACTTTCAAAGTGGCAGCGTCATAGGATGCCACCTTTCCAACAAGTCAGTTTGTCAAATTTCCATGGTCGAGCAGCCTAAGATCACCATGCGCATTGCCAAGCGTCGGCTGGAGTGGTGTAAAGCTTGCCGCCATTGGACTCTGAAGCAGATTAAATGTGTTCTCTGACGTGATGAATCATGCTTCACCATCTGGCAGTCCGACGGACATATCTGGGTTTGGCGGATGCCAGGAGAACGCTACCTGCCCGAATGCATAGTGACAACTGTAAAGTTTGGTGGAGGAGGAATAATGGTCTGGGGCTGTTTTTCATGGTTTGGGCTAGGCCCCTTAGTTCTAGTGAAGTGAAATCTTAACACCACAGCATACAATGACATTCTAGATGATTCTGTGCTTGCAACTTTGTGGCAACAGTTTGAGGAAGGCCCTTTCCTGTTTCAGCATGTCAATGCCCCCATGCACAAGGCGAGGTACATACAGAAATGGTCAGTCGATTAGTTTGAAGGAACTTGACTGGCCTGCACAGAGCCCTGACCTCAACCCAATCGATGGGATGAATTTGGGATGAATTGGGATGAATTGGAATGAATTGGATGAATTGGAACGCCAACTGGTCGTTGGGATGAATTGGAATGCCAACTGAGCCTAATCACCCAACATCAGTGCCCGACCTCAATAATGCTGTTGTGGCTGAATGGAAGCAATGTTCCAACATCTAGTGGAAAGCCTTCCCAGAAAAGTGGAGGCTGTTGTAGCAGCAAAGGGGGACCAACTCCATATTAATGCCCATGATTTTGGCATGAGATGTTCGACGAGCAGGTATCCACGTATTCACACTCCTTTGCTATGACACTTCAAATTTAGCTCAATGTAAGGCGTCTAGGTGTAGCAGGTGAGGCACAGGACACAGAGATGGGTAATTCATGTAACTTTACTCAAAACAACAAATATTCCAAGAAGGAAAATAATCAAGCTCACAAATACAGACCAATTTACAACGAACAAACACACACAAAACCATGGGGGAACTGGAGGGTTAAATAAGGAACAAATAATTATGGGAATGGAAACCAGGTGTGTACAATGAAGACAAAACAAATGGAAACTGAAAAGTGGATCGTGGCGGCTAGAAAACCGGTGACGTCAACAGCCGAACGCCACCCGAACAAGTAGAGGGACCAACTTCGGCGGAAGTCGAATACCCTTCCCCGAAGTTGGTCCCTCTACTTGTTCGGGTCACCGGTTTTCTAGCCGCCACCGATCCACTTTTCAGTTTCCATCAGGTGCAATCAATTTTATTTGATTATCCTTGAGATGTCACTACAACTTGATTGGAGTCTGCAAATTAAATTGTTTCGACATAATTTAGAAAGAAACACACCTGAAGGTCTCACAGTTGACAGTGGATGTCAGAGTAGAAACTATAGCATGAAGTCCAAGGAACTGTCTGTACTGTAGATCCCTGAGATAGAATTGTGATGAGGCATATATCTGGGGAAGGGTATAAAACAATTTCTAGAGTATTGGAAGTTTCCAAGAGCACAAAAATGGAACTAACCAGACTCTGCCTAAAGCTGGCTGTCCGACCAAACTGAGCACTTGGCAAGAGACTCACACCTGTAATCGCTGCCAAAGGTGATTCTAACATTTATTGACTCAGGGGGTTTTATAATTATCTAATCAAGATATATTAGGGTTATGTTTTTAATGAATTTTTTACAGTTAAAATTGTTCTTCCACTTTGACTTTAGAATATTTTGTGTAGATCGTTGACAAAAAATGACAATTAAATCCATTTTAATCACACTTTCTTGTAAGACAACAAAATTTAGAAAAAGTCAAGAAGTGTGAATACTTTCTGAAGGTACTGTATATACACTGCTCAAAAAAATAAAGGGAACACTAAAATAATACATCCTAGATCTGAATGAATGAAATATTCTTCTTAAATACTTTTTTCTTTACATAGTTGAATGTGCTGACAACAAAATCACACAAAAATGATCAATGGAAATCAAATTTATCAACCCATGGACGTCTGGATTTGGAGTCACACTCAAAATTAAAGTGGAAAACCACACTACAGGCTGATCCAACTTTGATGTAATGTTCTTAAAACAAGTCAAAATTAGGCTCAGTAGTGTGTGTGGCCTCCACGTGCCTGTATGACCTCCCTACAACGCCTGGGCATGCTCCTGATGAGGTGGCGGATGGTCTCCTGTGGGATTTCCTCCCAGACCTGGACTAAAGCATCCGCCAACTCCTGGACAGTCTGTGGTGCAACGTGGCGTTGGTGGATGGAGCGAGACATGATGTCCCAGATGTGCTCAATTGGATTCAAGTCTGGGGAACGGGCGGGCCAGTCCATAGCATCAATGCCTTCCTCTTGCAGGAACTGCTGACACACTCCAGCCACATGAGGTCTAGCATTGTCTTGCATTAGGAGGAACCCAGGGCCAACCGCACCAGGATATGGTCTCACAAGGGGTCTGAGGATCTCATCTCGGTACCTATTGGCAGTCAGGCTACCTCTGGCGAGCACATGGAGGGCTGTGCGGCCCCCCAAAGAAATGCCACCCCACACCATGACTGACCCACCGTCAAACCGGTCATGCTGGAGGATGTTGCAGGCAGCACAACGTTCTCCACGGCGTCTCCAGACTCTGTCACGTACTCAGTGTGAACGTGCTTTCATCTGTGAAGAGCACAGGGCGCCAGTGGCGAATTTGCCAATCTTGGTGTTCTCTGGCAAATGCCAAACGTCCTGCGCGGTGTTGGGCTGTAAGCACAACCCCCATCTGTGGACGTCGGGCCCTCATACCACCCTCTTGGAGTCTGTTTCTGACCGTTTGAGCAGACACATGCACATTTGTGGTCTGCTGGAGGTCATTTTGCAGGGCTCTGGCAGTGCTCCTCCTGCTCCTACTTGCACAAAGGTGGAGGTAGCGGTCCTGCTGCTGGGTTGTTGCCCTCCTACGGCCTCCTCTACGTCTCCTGATGTACTGGCCTGTCTCCTGGTAGCGCCTCCATGCTCTGGACACTACGCTGACAGACACAGCAAACCTTCTTGCCACAGCTCGCATTGATGTGCCATCCTGGATGAGCTGCACTATCTGAGCCACTTGTGTGGGTTGTAGACTCTGTCTCATGCTACCACTAGAGTGAAAGCACTGCCAGCATTCAAAAGTGACCAAAACATCAGCCAGGAAGCATAGGAACTGAGAAGTGGTCTGTACAACCACTCCTTTATTGGGGGTGTCTTGCTAATTGCCTATAATTTCCACCTGTTGTCTATTCCATTTGCACAACAGCATGTGAAATGTATTGTCAATCAGTGTTGCTTCCTAAGTGGACAGTTTGATTTCACAGAAGTGTGATTGACTTGGAGTTACATTGTGTTGCTTAAGTGTTCCCTTTATTTTTTTGAGCAGTGTATATCCATGTCCTCGTTTATCCACGACTCTGATAAATGTAGGATATTATATTAGTTCTATTCGTTTTTCCGGTCCCGTTGATAGGATAGTCTTGAACAGAGCTGATCAAGTTTGCCAGTAGAACAGAAGGCAATGGCAGTCTATTTGCTCTCCGACGTAGTCACGTCAGGATGCCGGCTCGCCTGCCTCGCTTTTTCTGCCGCTTCCTCCTTCTAACCCTGGGGATTATAGCCTGGTCCGGAGTAAACAGAACGTCGATAGTTGCCGACTCGTTGAAGTAAAAACCTTCGGCCAAATCGAGATTACAGATCGCTGTTCTGATGTCTATAAGCTGTTTTTAGTCATAGGAAATGATTTATTAAAAAGTTAAAATCAGCTTAAAAAACACACAAAATAGCCCATAAAACGTCTGCTATTCACTGCAGCGCCATCTTCCTCCAAACTATTCCAGTCGTCCTCCCCCCTCCAAATTCTTCCAGTCAGCGTCCGACTGATCTGCAGCAAACACTGTGGGCCAAACAAGACCCACTTGCTGCCATCTTCTGTCGAACAAACAAGGCCTACAAATTCCTCCCATGTTGTGGAGATTAGGGAACACTTCAGTGAAATTCCAAGCCCCATATGGCTGCAAAGTCCTTACATCTCTCACATTACTGAGAGGCTGCTGCCTGCACACTGCTAGCAGGTTTATAGTACCTGTTCTAAAGCATGAAAACACACAGCAATAGAGGACTGGGGGATCCTATTCCAGTGTGCTGTAACAGAGTGAGGAGACTAGCTACCACTGGTTGGAGGGGGTTACAATCCTTTTTCATTTGCATCCTCCTACCACAACCATCCAACAGAAACCTACAGACATTCGACTGAGTAAAGAGAAGGAGCACGTCACACCGATCATACATGACTCATGTATGAGACTACAAACGTAAACGGTGTTCAAGTTTCCCATTCTCTCTATAGACTTGACAGGCCTGGATTATTTTATCAGAAGAAAATATTGTTTCTGAATTGAACCTGAAGAATGAGCACTATGCAGTTCTGAATTAAAAATAAAGCTGTGACCACATTCATGAAACATGACTTTAGGTCTATTTGCGCTCTAAGCTCTAGCATAGACGACTGGTATCAGTTACAACACGCTGAGCTATCCTCCTTGGAGTGAGAAACACCATTAAAAAAAAAAACTATGTTGACGACAATCTGGCAGCAACGACCAAAAACTACCTCCCCTGTATCAAACCAGGATTACGTTGTCATAGCCTGTCGTATCGCATCATCCTGCCGCTATCAGAGAGCCAGGCTGGGGCGGGACACACACACACACACACACACACACACACACACACACACACACACACACACAGAAAACGCCCAGAAACAGGGTTTGATCTCACAGAGTTGAAAAAGGCATGAGAGAGATGTGTTCGTTCACAGCACAGCAACCTCCTGTCAGAGAACCACAGAAGCTCTAGGAGACAAGGCAGAGGATTGTTGCATCATCAAGGCTGTCCTGCTCATTTCAACTACAGAAGATATCATTGCAGCCAGAAAATCAACCATTGGATGCCTGTCCATTAGATAGACATTCCCAAACACAGCTCTTTGATGGAACAAACGTGCAATAAAAAAGTGTATTTGCCATCCAGATATGAGATGAGTGAGTGATCTCTGTACATTCAGACAAGACCATCATTCTACAAAGACATTTCGTAAGTCAATTTCATCATAAATGATGATATGCTTGATACAAAATGATTGATCTGCATGTACTACCTAGTTGTTTTCCAATTGCATTTTACTTCTCTGCTGCGTAATGAAACACATATTCCAAGGTAAAGAGCAACAGAAGATACACAAGCAAAAATCCATATATCAAATGAAATCAAAAGTCACAATATAAGCCATATCAAATCCAACCCATGAGACTCACCGTGTCATGCCATGGGAGGTGAGGGTAGGGCTATCCAGGTCGGTGTGCAGCCAGCCAGGTATCCTGATGGTAAAGCCCTGCTCTGGAGGATCCTCCCAGGCTGTGGAACAGCAGCTTCTCCACTCAGGGAGAGAATGGGAGCTAGCTAGTCTATACTGTAGCTATCTTTATGTTTGAAGCCTGAAATGTGGCAAAAGGTCGCAAAGTTCAAGGGGGCCGAATACTTTCGCAAGGCACTGTACATAGACACACAGAGACACACACATAAAGACACAGAGACACACACAGAGACACACATAGAGACACACAGAGAGACACACAGAGAGACACACAGAGACACACACAGAGACACACACAGACAGTCACATAGAGACACACACAGAGACACACAGAGAGACACACACAGACACACACAGAGAGTCACACACAGACACACACAGAGAGTCACACACAGAGTCACACACATAGAGTCACACACATAGAGACACACACATAGAGACACACACATAGAGACACACACAGAGAGACACACAGAGTCACACACAGAGAGTCACACACAGAGAGTCACACACAGAGAGTCACACACATAGAGACACACACATAGAGACACACATAGAGACACACACATAGAGACACACACAGAGAGACACACATACAGAGACATAGAGACACAGATAGACACACATAGAGACACACACAGAGAGTCACACACAGAGAGTCACACATATAGAGACACACACATAGAGACACACACAGAGAGACACACACAGAGAGACACACATACAGAGACATAGAGACACAGATAAACACACAGAGACACATAGAGACACACACAGACACAGATATACACACAGAGAGACAGAGATATAGATACACACAGAGACACAGATAGAGACATAGAGACACACAGATGCACATACTACACAGTAGCTCAATATTTCCCATTTAAAGAATGGGAAATGAATACATGAGCACACATGACATTAAAGTCTCTCTTTAATGTCTCTAGACAGAGATGTGATGAGAAAACATCTTCTTGTCATTATAGAGTAGACAGAGTAGACCAGCCAGGACTCTGTGTATCCTATGCCACTCATTAGTGCTAGGAAGGCCATTATCAGTCTGTTAGGCTTTAACAGGAGTGACGTGAGAACATGGAGGAAAGAGAGAGACAGAAGAGAGATCCCTCTTCTTCAGTCTCCTGTAACTCCTGTCTGGACGGTTAATGACACTAATACGATGTACAAAGGGGCATTCAAATGTGTCCTATCCTCCTACTCCAGGCCCAGAGACCACCAGCCTCAATTAGCTCCCAACGACCTTTCAGAGATGTGGCGTGTGAGGGGCTGCAGACGAGAGATGATAGAGAGAGAAAAGGCGTACAAAGAAAGGGAGACTTGATAGAGAGAAGAAGAAAGGAGTGACAGAGGGAGAGGTGATGGGGGAGTTTGAATGCTTGGAGTTCAGACCGAGGAATGAGCTCTAGAATACTGAATTATAGAATGTTAGCTGGCTGCTTGGTGACCCCAAACACTCCCTGCAGGCCCTTAAGGCCACAGCCAGTGGTGGAGGAGTGCGCACACACACCCACACAGCTCACAGACAGGAACAATCCCCCCTGGCCACCAGATGCCCAGGGACAGGGAGGGGACAGGCTCGCTGGAATGAAGAGGGAGTCTTATTGGATTAAAGCATCTCTTAACTGTATTGAAGTATGATGGAAAGAATCTGGGAAACTAAAGGAGGTCTGTGTCAACAGGCTTTGTTTGCTTAACTTTGAGAACCTTAGCTGGGTATATTGCGTGCAATCTCATCTACACGTCCACATTTTGAGGGAAAATAGCTTTTGTCCGTCCCCTGACCCGCCAATGTGTCAAAAGGACCGAGGGCCTCCCTATCCTCTCAGGACGTCAGTTGGTAACCTATGGCAACCCAGAGCAGCACCAGCCAGAGAAATAAACACAGGCTCAGACTGTAGTGACGGTGGCAGCCAAAGGTGCAGCTACAAAAATATATGCTGTGATTTGTCAACACAGGGATGTTGTTTCAACACAGATAAAATGGGAGCATCATTCTTCAAATAGACATTTTCTTCCACTCAGTGAAGGGGTACAGACTGAGCCTGGGTGCAGACAATAACATTGCAGTTGGGAGACATTAAAGTAATCAAGCTACTTTGTGGAATACGGAACAATACCATGATTCATTGGTAGAAAAAAATGCAGCTTTTAAGACTTTGGCTCTTACTGACACACATAACAGAATCCTGGCTGAGTCCCCCAACAACCATATTACCAGCCAGCCAGCCAGCCAGCCAGCCAGCCAGCCACTACACTGCATGAAAGAGTGGGCCGACATCTCCCACAGTCTCTCTACCAACCCAACCTGGGGCCACCTCCACCTTTCCCTGGCACCTGTTCTGTCTATCCCTCCACTTCAGCAGACAGACATGGCTGGCACACAGACAGCACCCCTACTAACGGCACCCACCATGCTCCACTTCACAGCCCATAACAGATTCCAATTAAATATGGAGGGTAGGGGGCTGAACTGAAGAAGTGGTGGCGACATTAGCTGAACCATGAACCATCCACGGCAGCCATTATGGGGCAAAGCATGCAAGTTTGGCTTCATTAGGCAACTCAATAGAGCCCATGAGGAATGTGCGACTGGCGCATCGCTCCATTGTTCCATCGGGGTCATCTGGGAACGGACCGTGCCAATATCAAGAGAAGATGGGCAGATGAATAACGATGCTGTGCCATCTCACTTAATGACATATGACAGCTGGCCCTGAATCTGGATGCCTCTATTGTTAGAACTATAGGAACCATCGTCTATGCAGGGGTTCCGTATGTTTATTTCCCTAAGGTAGTTTTTCCTGGCTGACTGAAGCTGAACTCTTGCCAATCATTAGCATATGTTTGTGCAGACAGAGGTAGAGGTGGCTGGCTGGGAGGGAAGAGGGGGCCTGGGGACACACTTACCCATCAGGTTACTCTGCCTTGTTTTCTCTCTCGAATCAATCTTTAGGATGTTTTTATCATAAATCTTCAATAATATTCTCTCTCTCTCTCTCTCTCTCTCTCTCTCTCTCTCTCTCTCTCTCTCTCTCTCTCTCTCTCTCTCTCTCTCTCTCTCTCTCTCTCTCTCTCTCTCTCTCTCTCTCTCTCTCTCTCTCTCTCTCTCTCTCTCTCTCTCTCTCTCTCTCTCTCTCTCTCTCTCTCTCTCTCTCTCTCTCTCTCTCTCTCTCTCTCTCTCTCTCTCTCTCTCTCTCTCTCTCTCTCTCTCTCTCTCTCTCTCTCTCTCTCTCTCTCTCTCTCTCTCTCTCTCTCTCTCTCTCTCTCTCTCTCTCCCTCTCTCCCTCCCTCCCTCCCTCCCTCTGGACCTCTGCCACCAGTAACAGGCTTCTTTGTCTGGCCCTGAAGGGGAGGGAGGTTTCCAACAGCATTCTAATTAACCACTGGACCCAATCAACACGTCTCAACTATCTCTCTGTTCCATCTGCAATGACAAAAAAACAACCAGTTTCCAGCATAACGGGAGGCCAAAGACCAACGTTACCAAACCAACAGGCTATAGGATTGACTGAGTCAGTCAAGACAGTTTGACTGTTGTTGCCAGAGACGGACGTTACAAAACCCTTTCAGGCTAGTGACTGGGACTGAGTAATAGCCCAAGCTAGGAATGTTGTTGTTGTTATTGTTATTGTGGTTCTTTGTAGCTCAGTTGGTAGAGCATGGTGCTTGAACTCCAGGATAGTGGGTTAGATTCCTGGGACCAACCATACATAAAATGTGTGCACGCATGACTAAGTAGCTTTGGATAAAAGCATCTGCTAAATGGTATAGATTATATTATGTTATTGTTCTCATTCCAAACACTACTTACTTATACAGTGAGAGAAATGAGAAGAGACAATCATTATGACACATCTCTTATGTGATGCTGTACTCACCTACATGGATCTGTGCTAATTTGGAGTGCAAGGCCAGGCTCATAGAGCCCTGCTAAAGAGCTGTCAGAGGAAAGTGTTCATCCCAGAAGACAGCAGCCAGGAGACAGATGGCCTGATGATGGAGGATGGATGGATGGTCGGTCCTCGCCCCACTACTCACTGTCTTCCTTCGGGAGCCATCCTCACAGATAGAGGCAACAAGTGCATGGTATAGATGATCCAAAATTCTGTACTTCTGAACTGGTCTAAACCGGACCATGCTGTATGTTTTGACCGGTACTATATGGTTGTTGGTGCCGGAGGGGAGAAGGTTAAGCATTTGTCCTCATGTTTCTGGTTGAAGGGAGCCATATGAGGACTTTGACCTCCCCCTCAGAGCCCTTCTCAAAGGTCCCCAGCTGCAGGAGGGAGGGTAAAGAGGTAAGGGGGGTTCTATAGAACCGATACATAACTGTCAAAAAAGCTCCAGTTCTGTTGAAAGGGCCATACAGTTAACAGATCCGGTGGTAGACGAAGTAGTAGGCTAGTCATGCAGAGTACATCCAGAGGGAAGAACAGAACAGGGGTGAAATTAACTTCTACTTAAGCTCTGAATCGATCGCTGTGGCCAATGGCAACGCTAATGTGCTCCTTAGGACAAATAACACACATCAAGTCAATCACTCAATTCCTTGCTAATCCTATAATAGGCTGCCTCTGCATAGAGCTGTGGTGGTCATGACATGTTGTCAGCTGGTAACTGTCATGGAAATAACTGCTGGTCTCACAGTAATTGACCATTAATTAACAAAACACATTTAATATCTTCAGCCTTCCACGCAGAGCCTACAAGCCTCTGCGTGGAAGTCTGATAAATCAATTTAATATAGCCTACACCATCACAATACAGCCATTATTTATTGTAGGCAGGCCTACAGAAACATTATGACATGAAAAAATGTATTTCTGAAGAACAGAATAGCATATTCTGAGTCATCCTGTTAGGCCTTAATCTGGCTATGCCATATAGCTGTGGGCTACATTAGTTGATTTTGCAGACAAAATTAGCTTAGAATTTCTGTGGCATTATTTTATAGTAAGAAGAATACAATTGAGCATAGCTGAATAAAATAGAAAATATATTTCTCCCAAACGATTTCCAAGGGAATATTTTTTGTTGAGCGGTTAACAAAGTAATCATTTGAAACTGGTCCTTGTATATGATCAATTTAGAGTTACATATGCAACTTTTGTTGCGATACAAACGTTAGGCTAAATGTTTTGATGTTTAATACATTCCAAGGCTGCATGATGCGACTCTAATGATGATTTGAAAAAAGTAGCATGAAAGGCATGAGCTCTGTTCTGTTTCTTGCACAGGCTGCTCACACTTCATCAGTCTCTCATTCACAATTTGACAAGCACTTGATAATATTCTCACCCATCAGACTATTCTCAATTTAATCTGGTCTTTAGATTTAGCCTACTAATATATGAGTGGAATTTTATTTACAATCGGCCACAAAAAAATGTCATCCATACCCTGCACTCGAATAGCGAATGTCATCCATACCCTGCACTCGAATAGCGAATGTCATCCATACCCTGCACTCGAATAGCGAATGTCATCCATACCCTGCACTCGAATAGCGAATGTCATCCATACCCTGCACTCGAATAGCGAATGGAGGAAGCGCTTTCCACAGTAACATTGTAATATGCCAGTAAAGCAGATTAATTTGCTTAATTTTAGCAATAAATATAGCAGCCCGAGACAGCTGATATTCTCTTTTGAAAAGTGTCCAGTCAAAGCTCGGTTTTCACACACAATTGTGCAATGACTGAGTTTATAAGAATAAAATCACATTTATTTATATAGTTTATAGCTGATATCTCATTTATTTATACAGCTTACATCAGCTGATATCTCATTTATTTATACAGCTTACATCAGCTGATATCTAAAAGTGCTGTACAGAAACCCAGCCTAAACCCCAAACAGCAAGCAATGCAGGTGTAGAAGCACGTGTTTCATTATGAAAGACATGTTTCATTAGGCTCTGCAGGCTCTGTGCTCTCTAACCATGTTCCAGGGGTCCTAGACCTATAGGCTATGTGCTCTCTAACCGTGTTCCAGGAATCCTAGACCTATAGGCTCTGTGCTCTCTAACCGTGTTCCAGTGGTCCTAGACCTATAGGCTATGTGCTCTCTAACCGTGTTCCAGGGGTCCTAGACCTATAGGCTCTGTGCTCTCTAACCGTGTTCCAGGGGTCCTAGACCTATAGGTTATGTTCGGAGTTATTGGTCACTTTAGTTTTGATACAAACCTCATCAAAACATCTAGGCCTATGGGCTAGGCTACATGATACATGCAACCATGATTAGGAAAAAGTTGCAAAAAAAGTATTGTTTCTTGCCTTAGACTGCACACACTGGGCCTCATTCACAAGTGATACTATTCTTACTCATCAGGCTATTCTCAATTGTCTTTACTTAATACTAACTTTGATTTAGAATGGGCCATTATCATACACCTGTCGCTTTTCCCGTGGTTCATTTTCATGCCAGTAAGGTAGGCTATACTCCTGTTGTAATGAGAAGCAATGTGCTTAATATTAGGAAAGTTGAGAAATAAATATAGTAGGCCTAGCCTAACGAAAGCTGATGGGATCCTCTGGCCAACCTCCCAGGACAGAGGTAGACTATGATGGGGCCTCTCTCTCTGCCTGCTCTGGTCAACCTCCCAGGACAGAGGTAGACTATGATGGGGCCTCTCTCTCTGCCTGCTCTGGTCAACCTCCCAGGACAGAGGTAGACTATGATGGGGCCTCTCTCACTGCCTGCTCTGGTCAACCTCCCAGGACAGAGGTAGACTATGATGGGGCCTCTCTCTCTGCCTGCTCTGGTCAACCTCCCAGGACAGAGGTAGACTATGATGGGGCCTCTCTCTCTGCCTGCTCTGGTCAACCTCCCAGGACAGAGGTAGACTATGATGGGGCCTCTCTCTCTGCCTGCTCTGGTCAACCTCCCAGGACAGAGGTAGACTATGATGGGGCCTCTCTCTCTGCCTGCTCTGGTCAACCTCCCAGGACAGAGGTAGACTATGATGGGGCCTCTCTCACTGCCTGCTCTGGTCAACCTCCCAGGACAGAGGTAGACTATGATGGGGCCTCTCTCTCTGCCTGCTCTGGTCAACCTCCCAGGACAGAGGTAGACTATGATGGGGCCTCTCTCTCTGCCTGCTCTGGTCAACCTCCAAGGACAGAGGTTGACTATGATGGGGCCTCTCTCTCTGCCTGCTCTGGTCAACCTCCCAGGACAGAGGTAGACTATGATGGGGCCTCTCTCTCTGCCTGCTCTGGTCAACCTCCCAGGACAGAGGTAGACTATGATGGGGCCTCTCTCTCTGCCTGCTCTGGGATTGTTTACTCTTATCTGCCTGAAGTGTTTATGGTGTTGAGGCAAGTAGAGGAGGAACTAACTACTCTCATTCCCACGGAAACGGGGCAAGCTCTATCCCCAGAGCAGGCACGCACTAAGTAAATAAGCACTGCAGGGGACAATGGCTGCTCCTCCGTCACCTGCCTCCAGTAATGGGTCTCTGTGTGTGTGTGTGTGTGTGTGTGTGTGTGTGTGTGTGTGTGTGTGTGTGTGTGTGTGTGTGTGTGTAAGCTGACTCAGTCTCTGCGCGGCCTCATTTTAAGGATTTCTGTAACAGCCAAAGAGAGAAAGGAACAATACTATCCACCACCAGCACCCATTAACAAGACATTGGAGGTTGCAGTAACCCACAAAACACATTGTAATGTCTGCAGCAGGGATTTACATGAATTTATGTGTGCACACGCACACACACAGACACACACACAGACACACACACAGAGCAACCATCTCATTATTGCACCACGTCTTTCTCCTCGACACCGTTTATTCCCCTAACACAGAGACAGATACGAAAGCATCCATCTCCAGGCCTGTGTTCTAGCTCACCTTTCTAATTCCATCAGCCAATGATGACAGCTAGGCAGCCGCCGCGGGAGATGGATGCAGGAAGGGAGAGGCAGGCAGTAAAAGCCTGCAATCCAAATGGTACCCTATTCACTATATAATGCACTACTTTTGACCAGGGCCAATAGGACTCTGGTCTAAAGTAGTGCACTATGTAGGGAATAAGGTACCATTTGAGACGCAACCAAAGAGAGGCGATATGTTTTTGTATGTGGCCGGGGAATTGAGGGAGAGTGAGTGAGTGAGTGAGTGAGTGAGACGGAGGGAGGGAGGGAGAGCAGACCAGGCCTGGCTAGAATAGGCTATATCAGTCACCGTGTCAGCCTGCCAAATGGGTTATGAGAGAGCAGCCGTGGCCTCTCTGTGGCGGCCCCCTGGGTATGGTGAGAGGAGCGCGCGGCATGTCCCCCTGAACCCCCCTGCAACATCACAGGACACCCCAGATACCTGATGGCCAGGCCAGCAGGATGTTCATTCTATATGCCTATACCACCGAGCGAGGGGATGGTATTCCCATACCTCCAGCTCCGGTTACCCAGGCCTGGCACCCACTCAACCCCAGTAGAGAAAGTAAGCTGGGTGAGTTGGAAAGGATGCGGAGAAGTTTCATGTCAAACATCGGCATGTCACATGGATCATGTTTTAAGAGTACGCGTGGGAACGGAATGGGAAACATGGGTAGTATGGGAGGTGTGCCCAACGCTGGATCCATTTTCGGCCAAGGATCTGGACTGGAGTCACCAGCACCTTCAAGCCTCCCCGTTCCCTCCTCCCCATTCCCTCCTCACAAGCCTCCCCATTCCCTCCTCACAAGCCTTCCCCTGTTCCCTCCTCACCTCCCTCTAAAAACCTCCCTGCCTCCTCCTGTTCCCTACTCACCTCCCTCTAAAAACCTCCCTCCCTCCCCCTGTTCCCTCCTCACCTCCCTCTAAAAACCTCCCTACCTCCCACCGTTCCCTCCTCACATCCCTCCCAACTTCCCTACCTCCCCCTGTTCCCCTACCTCCCTCCCAACCTCCCTACCTCCCCCTGTTCCTTCCTTACCTCCCTCCATACCTCCCTACCTCCCCCTGTTCCCTCCTCTCCTCTTCTCACCTCCCTCCCAACCTCCCTACCTCCCCCTGTTCCTTCCTCACTTCCCTCCCAACCTCCCTACCTCCCCCTGTTCCTTCCTCACCTCCCCCCCCCCCCCCCCCCCCTGCCCATTAGAACAGCACTCATGACCAAACAACATCCCCAGGCAATGGCCTTTCAGCACCATCTCCGATCTCCACCAGCCACTCACTGTCTGTCCTTTCGGGTCACTGACATTTTAGTGTACGATTGTCCCAAACAATGCCGCTCCTCATACACTACATGTCTTCAAAGCACTGCCTTCCACCACAGAGGCACAAAGGCAGCCTAAGCAGACAGACAGAGATGAGGTATGGAAATAAATACAGGGATGGTTGGTTGGTGTATGCATCACCTTCCCCTGCAAGAGAGTGTGGGAGTTAGATGACTTAATTTCACCCAGGAATCAAACAGCGTCTGAGGAGGCACGGAAGCCTTAGTTAATAATACATGTGAAACCCCCATAAGCTGTCAGACTGACAGTGGCCCACACTTAACACCAGACACTAAGTCTCTGGCTGAATTCAGGTGGTTTCTCCTTACTCAGCCGTTGAAAGGAAAAGTCTGAGACTGTGTCCCAAATAGCATCCTATTTCCTCAATAGTGCACTACTTTTGACCAGGGCCCAATGTGGGACGCAGTCAGATTCTGCACCTGTAGACCTCAGAGGAAGATGATTACCATCTGCGTTTTGGAATATTTTCCTTTTCCCTTTTTCTTCACGGTGAAATCTCCCATGATCCCTTTTTCACGAGGGTGAGCGGTCTACCTGTACTAGCGTCAGGCTATTCTGAATAAGCAAATAGGGAGCCACCCGTTGGTCTGCAGATCATCGAAAATAAGGCAAGTTTAAATTTAACTTTAACAGACCGACCGAGGCGTCGGCAAGAATTGAGGGCTGAGGGAGTAATCTTCATTGGGTTAGGATTCATTGAACATAAGCTGCCCTACTGCTGCTGCTTTAAGATGGGTTCAGGGCACAGGAACATCTGTGCAATATAGTACTCTACTCTCTACTCCCCCTGCCTGGCCTCTGCTCTGTGTCTACCCTCTGATCTGCAGCATGTGTAGCCTGACCAGACCACCGCAGATCTGTGCTTTATGTCCTCGAGGTATAGAAATAGCCTGAGATATCAGATCCCCACTCGGTACATCCCAGCTGAAGCCAAGGGATGGGTGTGGAGGTTAGATGGGGTTGCAGAAACCTTTCAACCCTTTGGACCTTAAAAAGGCAGACATCGCTCAAAGACGACAACAAAAACAACAGAAAGACTCCAACAACAACACTGACCCCTGGGCAATCCATTTAGGGCCTGGGGAAGGTGTGGGTGTGACAGGGACAACCACCCCCACAGCAGGTGTTCTCTCACTGAGGAACTTCCCGTCTAGTTGAAAAGGTCGGCAGAAGCGGGTCTCGATGCCAGCGCACCCTAAAGCATGAAAGGCATCTCCAACGGCAACAGAGGTCAGGGACAGGCAGCATTCCGCACATCCACACTACATTTTGGGAACGCACCCTAGAGAGGTCACATGCTGGTGACACTCTCAGGTATCACTGAGCAGTAAGGCCTCGTAAGATTACTGGAAATACACACACGTACACACACACAGTATAGTAAGAGAGAGTTAAGGGTGAAAATACAAAGATGTTATTTTGGCTCCAAGCTGTTACCAGTTTTCAAGTAGCATCCATCCTCAGGGCAGCCGTAAACAGATTATCAGAGCAACAACAATAGTTGACATGCCAACCTCCACCCCATCCATCCCAATATACTGCAGAGGGGACTGGGAGGATGAGGAAGGGCTGAGAATGAGCAGTTTACTTTATTCAAAGCCAGATTGTTGTCTCTGAATCCTAATATATACCTTTTTTTAATATATATATATATATATATATATGAGCAGTGCCAAGTTCGGCAAGGAAGAGAGCATTCTCACAGTGTAGGATGCTTTGCAGAAAGACACTTCCAGTACCACACACACGCACACACACACACACACACACACACACACACACACACACACACACACACACACACACACACACACACACACACACACACATAATTTCAAACACACAACAAAGACAGTAAAAATCACACAAACAAAAGCACATTCCTCTGGTAGACTAACTGTGCTCCTGAGAAAAACAAAAGGTTGAAATAGTTGTCCTCTAGCAACCACAGCTTCGATTGGGCCTTACAGGGAGGTTATAAATCCAGTCTTGTGGTCTTCCTGACTTACAACCAATCATTACAGAGAAACTTTCAGCACATCACTTCCACTGGTCACCCTAAATGGGATCCAATATGTTATATAGGGCTACTGTTGGGGTCATCAACAGAACTCGACATGTGTATTATCTGGAAATCAGAATGTTACTGACAGACTTCCAGTCTGTGGCATCGTGGATAGACTACCCATTTATCATACCCATGAACGCTTACAAGACAGTAATTCCATCTATAGATATCTGTATGCTCTTATCAGAGTACACTACAGGCTACAAATAATGTGAATAAATAGTTAATTATATAGGACTAGCAAGTAAAGAGCCCCACACTTTTTTTCACTAATCACCAGGAATTCCTCCCCCAAAATTCTTACTTTACAAAATCTTTTCCTAAGTATTCTCACGAATAAAGATTGTGTCTCAATGTAATCTAGGTATGACATTATTGTTATTTTCAAATAGTCTCTTTTTAGGCTTAGTTGTGGTCAGTTTGCTGTGTGCAAATGATTTGAATTATGTTCCGGCCCCCTGACCATTCGCCCTGACAAAAATCGGCCTGCGGCTGAATGTATTTGCCTACCCCTGCACTAGAGACTAGTAAACACACGCATACACCACACTCCTCCTGAAGGACAAGAATGCAAAAAATAGGATATATTTCCAGTTACTGAAGATGTTTTGCGGGAAACTGACAAAAACACTGATGTATAATTTGACCTCCCAGGACAACAAGCAAAGCATAGCAAACATGAAACATCATTAACCCTCTACCATCAAGCACAATAAGCATATACAAACATGAAACATCATTAACCCTCTACCATCAAGCACAATGAGCATATACAAACATGAAACATCATTAACCCTCTACCATCAAGCACAATGAGCATATACAAAAGGGAAACACAGGAGAAGTAGAGAGAAATAGATGGAGGAGGAGGAAAAAGAGAGACTGAAGATTGAGGGAAAGAGCCGGGATAATCGGGTAATCACAATACTAACCTGTTTCACTTCAGCAGGCATTGTTCAAATCCCTTTGTTTAACCTCCTCCAAAAAAGGAAAACAATTTCCTTCTTTCTGAAAAGCAATTTTTTCCCCCTTTTGTCTCTAGTTCCTTATTTTCGTAAGCGCAGAGGCAGCTCAGAGGCAGGCAGCCATCCTTTCCCCACACTGTCGCTTGAGCTCTCCCTCTCTCGCTCTCTCACACACTTTAAGTCCTCTCAGAGAGGGAGCAAAAATGCCTGCTCTCGCTTCTGCTCAGTGGAGATACTGAAATGTTCAGGACAGTAGACTACAGCCGTATGGACAAACCAAAGACGGTAGTACGAATCCAGTGAAGGAAGGGAGCAAAACAAAACAGCACGCACAAACACTCTCTCTCTCAACAAAAGTTACCCGGAGAGGGGAACAAAACCCTGGATTTAAGAGAAAAGAGGGAAGGAGGAGGGGTGTGTGTGTGAATAGTTCCCAGACAGGCAGCAGTTGCCCTGTGTTGTGAGTGTATAGCAGCTTCAACCCTCTCCCTCCCTCTCTCCTCCTCATGCAGCATCTATGCAAAGGAAGTCCCTAACAGGGGAGTGTGGGGGGGGGGGGGGGGGGGGGGGGCTGACAGACAGATGCAGCTGAAGCATACACGTACAGGGAGCCCAGCTCTGGCCCCACCCCATCCCACCAACATACCAAAGGAAGGGGGAGAGAGAGAGTTCCAAAAAATGTCCAGTTGCCAGGACCTCAAATAAAAAGTTAATCTAGACACCGTTGCCCTAGAGCACAAAAAATGTACCTAACTCGGCCTGAACTTCCACAAAGCTGTGAACAATCTGAGAGCCTTCTACGCCACCAAAAGGAACATAAAATTCGACATCCTAACTAGGATCTGGCAAAAAAATACTTGAATCAGTTATAGAACCCTTTGCCCTTTATGGTTGTGAGGTCTGGGGTCCTCTTACCAACCACGAATTCACAAAATAGAACACCAAATTGAGCCTCTGCATGCAGAATTTTGCAAAAACATCCTCTGTGTACAATGTAAAACACTAAATAATGCATGCAGAGCAGAATTAGAACGATACCGCTAATTATCAAAATCCAGAAAAGAGCCATTCAATTCTACAACCACCTAAAAGGAAGCAATTCCCAAACCTTCCATAACAAAGACATCATCTACAGGGAGATGAAGCTCGAGAAGAGTCCTCTCAGCAAGCTGGTCCAGGGGCTCTGTTCACAAACAGACCCCACAGAGCCCAAAGAGAGCAACACAATTAGACCCAACAAAATTGTGAGAAAACAAAAAGAGAATTACTTGACAACTTGGAATATATTAACAAAAAAACTCAAATTGGAATGCTATTTGGCCCTAAACAGAGAGTACATAGTGCCAGAATACCTGACCACTATGACTGACCCAAAATTAAGGAACGCTTTGACTATGTACAGACTCAGTGAGCATAGCCTTGCTATTGAGAAAGGCCACCATAGGCCAGTGGATGCTCCTCAGAGGAAGAAGGGGAGGACCATACTCCTCAGTGAATAGATAAAAACTATACTAAACTTTTCAGATAAAACTAAACTAAATATATTCACATCACCAAATAATTGATTAAAACACACTGTTTCACAATGAAGGTCAACAGTAGCCTCAACAGCACTCTCTGGGTTAGCACCATGGTGTAGCCGGAGGACAGCTAGCTTCCGTCCTCCTTTTGGTACACTTGACTTAAATAAAAAACCTTGGAGGCTCATGGTTCTCACCCCCATCCACAGACTTACACAGTAATTATGACAACTTCCAGAGGATATGTTGTCCATCAAAGGATCAGAGAATTAATATAGTACTGAAAGCATAAGCTACAGCTAGCTGGCACTGCATAAAACGCAGTGAGTAGATGACATAAAGAGAGAGAACGACAACAGTTGAACAGTTTTGAACAAATTAATTTCTTCAAAAATTAAGAAGCAAGAGAGAGAGCTATATTTCATTGTATTTTTTTTTCACTTTCACTTACTTTGCTAATGAATGCAGCTAGCTAGTTTAGCCTACTTCAACAACCGGATCAAACAAAGAGGGATGCTATGTTACCCAGCTGGCTATGGCTATCCAACCGTGTAACTCTTCCAAGTCAGGGTAAGCTTTTGGTTTTTACTAAAATTGCCATCGGGGCCCACCGGTGTAACTGCTAAACTGGTTGCTGTACACTGTACTGCATAATTGTAACATTAGCTCTAGTAGCTATGTTGACGATAACGTTAGCTAATATTGTAACAACGATGTAGGCTGTGTGTAGCGGTTAGCGGCTATGTTATGGAGATTTGGCTTGGAAAGTTTTTTTCGCCTGGTCACAGACATCTGTTGTGTTGTGCACTAATGTCCACAAGCAAAGCGAAGAGGTGAGACGAGGGGAGTGCGTAGATGCGAGAAGTAATTATACAACAAGTAAAGTCATCATGCTGTTCGTACAGTATGTGGCTGCTACGAAAGTGAACTGTGTTTGCGGGTGATCATGGGCGTATTCATTCCACAAATTCTGTTGAAGAGCATTTTTTAAACGGAAGCAAACAGGGAAAAAAACTATTTGGACTAATGATTACACCCTAGATCAGCTAGAAGCAGGCAAGAGTTTGCAAGGCAGTATTGAATGTGTGACTGTATGTCACCTTGATTACTCACATTTTTCTCTCAACCTGTGCATCTACGTTGTAAACTTTCATTCGTAGGCTAGGTTGTAGCAACTTCATGATGGGTATAGGGAAAATTATAAACTGGGTGGTTTAATCCCTGAATGCTGATTGGCTGAAAGCTGTGGTATATCAGACTGCATACCATGGGTATGACAAAATATTTATCTTTACTGCTCTAATTACGTTGGTAACCAGTTTATAATAGCAATAAGGCTCCTCGGGGGATTGTGATATATGGCCAATATATCACAGCTAAGGGCTGTTCTTAGGCACAACGCAACGTGGAGTGCTAGGACACAGCCCTTAGCCGTGGTATATTGGCCATATATCACAAACCCCCGAGGAGCCTTATTCCTTAATTATAGTATCATGTAGTAGCCTAAACATATTGATGTTACATTGAACTGGGTGAATGAAATATGAATGACAGTCATCCAATATGCTGTAATAGAAATAAGGCAATGCTCATAAAAAAAGTAAAATCCTCCCTAATCTTAAAAGACACCGACTGCCACTGCCGTAGGCAGACCTGGCTCTCAAGAGAGGACAGGCTATGTGCACACTGCCCACAAAATGAGGTGGAAACTGAGCTGCACTTCCTAACCTCCTGCCAAATGTATGACCATATTGGAGACACATATTTCCCTCAGATTACATAGATCTACAAAGAATTAGAAAACAAACCCAATTTTGACAAACTCCCATATCGATTAGGTGAAATACCACAGTGTGCCATCACAGCAACAAGATTTGTAACCCGTTGCCACAAGAAAAGGGCAACCAATGAAGCATAAACACCATTATAAATACATCCCATATTTATGTTGATTTAATTTCCCTTTTGCACATTGTAACACTGTACATAGCCATAATATAACATTTGAAGTGTAATGTTTACTGTTTATTTCTGATAGTTTATTTCACTTGCTTTGGCAATGTAAACATATTTCCCATATCAATAAAGCTCTTTGAATTGAAGCTTCCCTAAAAGAGGGGAGGGCAACGTACACTGCAAGTTTTTACACACTCTCTCTCCCTCTTCATCCTTCCCCTCAATGCCTCTCTTTCTCACCAACTCTTTGTCCCCTTTCCTTCACTGCACTTGATATGAGGGGGGAAAACTGCTATAATACTGTGACCCACAGTGAGGAAGAATGTTAATCTAATCATGTAAATGTACTTGGCCAAGACTCAGACAGGATCTCAAGCAAGGCGACCTTTCTTTATAGGACACAACTTTGTGAAGGCTTGACTACACTTTGGAAAAAGGACCTAACACAAGAAAGGCCCAAATCTTCAGAAGAAAGGGAAATGGCTGAGGTTTGCATTCCCTAGCTGTGCATAGTATTATATTAGTTCACTTCTCTGTGGAAAACAACTACTTGAGTTAGTCTCCAAGAGAGACTATTTTACATAAAACTGCAGTCTGCACCCCGGCATTTTATGATCTTCAAATTACACACTTAATTATTTACCGACAACATGGCCTTTATAATACTCTCATATAACCCATGACACGGTGCGAGGCTTTCTGCAACACCGAGCAGCGCGTTAAAAACAACTTGTAAATAATCCATCGCAGGTAATCAAACCCAATTAGTCATTTTCTTGCCTGTCTGCCTGTCTGCCTGTATTTGGCTCGGAACAGATGGAGAAAAGGTTAATGTACTGCAACATGCCTCGCACTGACAGACACCTCAGATGAAGCTGCATCTGGTAAAATCATGTTTTCTGCTTCCCTCTTCAAGATGTGAGAAAAGGAGGAGGAGGAGCGGGAGAGAGAGAAGAGAAGAGTGGTGAGAGGCAGAGGGTGACAGAAAGAGAGACAGCGAGACAACGAGAAAGAGCGAAAGAGAGAGAGAGGAACTAGCTAAATCAGTTGACAAGCTTCGAGACACCATCTCCTGGTAAATGTGTGCAGGTCTATCATTGAGGTTGGAACAGTAGCAGAGCCTGCAAAAGCGGAATCTTATGACTTTCAACAGTATGCAATTATTTCCAACAAAATGTCAACTCAGCAATATGGAGGATTATTATGTTGTCTTTCCATTTGTGCAACAAAGGGAATTTTCTCTCCCTATTCAGTGAAATAATAACATACAAGCCTGCCAGTGATTGGAAGGCTAAGAAAAGGGCAAGTGGCGTAGCATGCCTATACCATCTCAGAATGCTACTCCTCCTTAAAAGTCATCAATTAAACACCTCAATACTTGAATAAAATAATTTTGGCACTTACAGAAATTAAATTAAATCAAATGTTATTGGTCACATGTGCCAAATACAACAGCTGTGGACTGACTATACAGTGAAATGCTTACCTAAGAGCCTTTTCCCAACAATGCAGAGTTGGAGACATAATTTATAGATCAGCAGGCGAGGGTGCTCTCGAGCGGCTAGATGTTCTTTACCATTTGGCTATCAGATTTGCCACCAATGCTCCTATAGGACACATCACTGCACTCTATACTTCTCTGTAAACTGGTCATCTCTGTATACCCGTGGCAAGACCCACTGGTTGTTGCTTATTTATAAAAGCCTCTTAGGCCTCACTCCCCCCTATCTGAGATATCTTCTGCAGCCCTCATCCACATACAACACACATTCTGCCAGTCACATTCTGCCAGTCACATTCTGTTGACGGTCCCCAAAGAAACACATCCCTGGGTCTCTCGTCTTTTCAGTTCGCTGCAGCTAGCGACTGGAATGAGCTGCAACAAACACTCAAACTGGACAGTTTATCTCAATCTCATTCAAAGACTCAATCATGGACACTCTTACTGACAGTTGTGGCTGCTTTGCGTGATGTATTGTTGTCTCTTCCTTCTTGCCCTTTGTGCTGTTGTATGTGCCCAACGATGTTGGTACCCTGTTTTCTGCTGCTACCATGTTGTGATGCTGCCATGTTGTGTTGCTATCATGTTGTTGTCATGTTGTGTTGCTACCATGCTGTGTTATGATGTGTTACTGCCATGCTGTGTTTTCATGATGTGTTTCTACCATGCTGTGTTATGTGTTACTGCCATGCGGTGTTGTCATGTTGTGTTGCTACCATGTTGTTGTCATGTTGTGTTGCTATCATGTTGTTGTCATGTTGGGTTGCTACCATGTTGTTGTCATGTTGTGTTGCTGCCATGCTGTGTTATGTGTTACTGCCATGCTGTGTTATGTGTTACTGCCATGCTGTGTTGTCATGTTGTGTTGCTACCATGTTGTTGTCATGTTGTGTTGCTATCATGTTGTTGTCATGTTGTGTTGCTACCATGTTGTTGTCATGTTGTGTTGCTGCCATGCTGTGTTATGTGTTACTGCCATGCTGTGTTATGATGTGTTACTGCCATGCTGTGTTATGATGTGTTACTGCCATGCTGTGTTGTCATGTTGTGTTGCTACCATGTTGTTGTCATGTTGTGTTACTGCCATGCTGTGTTATGATGTGTTGCTGCCATGCTGTGTTATGATGTGTTGCTGCCATGCTGTGTTATGATGTGTTGCTGCCATGCTGTGTTATGATGTGTTACTGCGATGCTGTGTTTTCATGTTGTGTTGCTACCATGCTGTGTTATGATGTGTTGCTACCATTCTGTGTTATGATGTGTTACTACCATGCTGTGTTATGTGTTACTACCATGCTGTGTTATGATGTGTTACTGCCATGCTGTGTTATGTGTTACTGTCATGCTGTGTTATGATGTGTTACTGCCATGCTGTGTTATGATGTGTTGCTACCATGCTGTGTTATGATGTGTTACTGCCATGCTGTGTTATGATGTGTTACTGCCATGCTGTGTTATGATGTGTTACTGCCATGCTGTGTTATGATGTGTTGCTACCATGCTGTGTTATGATTTGTTACTGCCATGCTGTGTTATGATGTGTTACTGCCATGCTGTGTTATGATGTGTTACTGCCATGCTGTGTTATGATGTGTTACTGCCATGCTGTGTTATGATGTGTTACTGCCATGCTGTGTTATGATGTGTTATGTGTTGCTACCATGCTGTGTTATGATGTGTTACTGCCATGCTGTGTTATGATGTGTTACTGCCATGCTGTGTTATGATGTTGTGGCGAAATCTGCACGGAGCCTTCACCGTGCACTGCCAATTTAAGAGTGCATGAGCAGTAAGGAAGGAGGAAATGAAGAGAGCTCATTCAGCTCTTTGGGGAGGGGCTCTTTGGTGGCGCGACAGTTTGATTGTGTGTGCTGTGCTGCAGAAGTTTTGTTTGTTTTCAGCGTGTGTAGTTTATAGAGTATTTAACTCAATCATCGGTGTAATCGCTCTAGGTCGTGGTTGTTTTCGTTTGGGACCACGCCCGTTATGGATCGCATGGATTAGTAGCAACATTATTGCGAAGCTTTAACATACAAACCAACAAACCATCGGACAGTCAGACAGTACACCTGCACGCCTGAAGACCACAGCTAAGATCTCTCTTGTTCTCTTTCTCTTTTTCTCTTCCCTCTATCGTTCCAGTGCTTTACCCTGCAACAGACTCTCTATTTTTCCAATGCACTTCCCATTGAAGTTCATTAGAGCTGGACTATTATTGCCCTGCCAGAAGTATTTGGACATTTCAGTTAAAAGGGAGGTTGCTTGCAAGTTGTGTATTGTTATGTGAACTGTATTGAGGTGTACTAATGACATGTGGCCGAGAAGACTGTGGACATTTTTAAGGCCTTTGTTGTGTCGATGAACACCCCCCACATTCATACCCTCTGCACTCATCCACTAGAAAATAATACAGATTATTGCAAATCCTATGTTGATGACTGGGTTCGTTCTTGTATGAAGTTGCTGTTGAATTGCTCTGCCATTATTAGTATTAGTATTATTGTATGAGGTATTCTTGTTTGGGTTACCCCTGTGCTGTGATGTGGGTTTTATATGGTATGTATTCTTTTTTCTCTCCACTGGCTCTCCACTGTTACTGCCATGCTGTGTTTTCATGTTGTGTTGCTACCATGTTGTTGTCATGTTGTGTTACTGCCATGCTGTGTTATGATGTGTTACTGCCATGCAGTGTTTTCATGTTGTGTTGCTACCATGTTGTTGTCATGTTGTGTTGCTACCATGTTGTTGTCATGTTGTGTTACTGCCATGCTGTGTTATGATGTGTTACTGCCATGCTGTGTTTTCATGTTGTGTTGCTACCATGTTGTTGTCATGTTGTGTTACTGCCATGCTGTGTTTTCATGTTGTGTTGCTACCATGTTGTTGTCATGTTGTGCTACTGCCATGCCGTGTTATGATGTGTTGCTACCATGTTGTTGTCATGATGTGTTACTGCCATGCTGTGTTTTCATGTTGTGTTGCTACCATGTTGTTGTCATGTTGTGGTGTTACTGCCATGCTATGTTATGATGTGTTGCTACCATGCGTGTGTGTGTGTGGCGTCAATATGCATGTCTGTGTGTATTTTGTGTGTGTGAGCGTATGTGGATGTGTTTAACTATACTTGTGGGGACCAATTGGGGACATTTTGTTAGTCCCCACAAGGTCAAATGATATTTCTAGGGGGTTTAGGGTTAAGGTTAGAATTAGGTTTAGGGTTAGGAGCGAGAGTTCGTTTTAGGATTAGGAACTAGGGTTAGGTTTAGGATTAAGTTTAGGCTTTCGGGTTATGGGTAAGGGTTAGGTTTAGTGTTATGGGTTAGGGAAAATAGGATTTTGAATGGGACTGAATTGTGTGTCCCCACAAGGTTAGTTAGACAAGACTGTGTGTGTGTGTTGGAGTGTCAGTGTAGTATGTGTGAGTGTGTGTCTAGTGAGTTTGCAATGACCCAGTGCAAGGGACAATTACGATAAATAAATCATAATGGGGGTCAATGTAAACAGTCCAGGTAGCCATTTGATTAACTGTTGAGCATTCTTATGACTTGGGGGTAAAAACTGTTGAGGTGCCTTTTGGTTCCAGACTTTGCATTCCTGTACCGCTTGCCATGTGATAGCAGAGAGAACAGTCTATGACTTGGGTGTCTGGAGTCTTTGACAAATTTTAGGGTCTTCCTGTGACACCGCCTGGAATAGAGGTCCTGGATTGCAGGAAGCTCGGCCCCAGTGATGGGATTTCAACCCCAGTGATATACTGGGCCGTACGCACTACCCTCTGTAGCGCCTTGCAGTCGGATGCAGAGCAGTTGCCATACCAAGCAATGATGCAGCCAGTCAAGATGTTATCAATGGTGCAGCTGTAAAACCTTTTGAGGATCTGAGGGCCAATGCCAAATATTTTCAGCCTCCTGAGGGGAAGCAGGCATTGTCGTACCCTCTTCACAACTATGTTGGTGTGTTTGGACCATGAAAGGTCCTTAGTGATGTGGACGCAGAGGAACTTGAAGTTCTCAACCCGCTCCACTACAGCCCTGTCAATGTTAATGGGGGCGTGGTCGGCACTCCATTTCCTGTCATCACGATAACCTCCTTTGTCTTGCCCACATTGAGGGAGAGGTTGTTGTCCTGGCATCCGGATTAGTGTCCTGCTACTTGAATGTGGCAGCTCTAGCCTTTAGGTCGGTGCAGATGTTGCCTGTAATCCTTGGCTTCTGGTTGGGATATGTACATACAGTCACTGTGGGGACAACGTTGTTGATGCACTTATTAATGAAGCCAGTGACTGATGTGGTAAACTCCTCAATGCCTTCGGATGAATCCCGGAATGTATTCCAGTCTGTGCTAGCATAACAGTAGTTTAGCATCCACTTCATCGGACCACTTCCATATTGAGTGTTTGCTTGTAAGCAGGCATCAGGACGATAGAGTTATGGTCTGATTTGCCAAATGGAAGGTGGGGGAGAGCTTTGTATACCGTCTTTGTGTGTGGACTTAAGGCGATCTAGAGTTTTTTTCCCCCTCTAGTTGCACAGGTTAGATGCTGGTAGAGATGAGGTAAAAACAGATTTCAGTTTTCTTGCATTAAAATCACCGGCCACTAGGAGCACGCCTCAATGAGCATGGTCTTGTTTGCTGATGGCCGTATCCAGCTCGTTGAGTGCAGTCTTACTGCCAGCATCTGTTTGTGGTGGTAAATAGACAGCTGAATATGGCCTAGGTAAATAGTATGGTATACAGCTTATCATGAGGTATTCTAACTCAGGCGAGCAGAACCTCAAGACTTCCTTAATATTAGAGATCACTCACCAGCTGTTGTTAATAAAAGAGAGACACCACCCCCCGACCGGACTCTGCCGTTCTGTCCTGCCGATGCATAGAAAAATATATTATCTATGTCCTTGTTCAGCCATGACTCTGAGAAGCAGAGTATATTACAGTTCTTAATGTCCCGTTGAGATTGAGAGGATCTGCAGAGAAGAATGGGAGAAACTCCCCAAATACAGGTGTGCCAAGCTTAAATCACTGCCAAAGGTACTTCAACAAAGTACTGAGTAAAGGGTCTGACTACTTATGTAAATGTTTAAAAAAAGAAAAATGTCTAAAAAACTGTTTTTGCTTTGTCATTATGGGGTATTGTATAGATTGATGGGGAAAAGGCTGTAACTTAACAAAATATAGAAAAAGTCAAGGGGGCTGAATACTTTCCGAACGCACTGTAGAAAACGATGGCGGAAGCATTATGTACCAAAATGTAAAAAATATTTAAAAAATACACAAAATAGCGTAAAACGTCCACCATTCCCCTGAACATGCCAAAGCAATCAACACCTCCCAACAAATCCCTTTTCCCTACTCAATTTCACAAACCGTTTCTCACTCCTCCCCCCTCTCTCCTCCCTTTCTTTCTATGATTGTGTGTGTCGGTGTTGGAGCCCCCAGATTGCCCAGGTCTGGTTAAATGAGGCACTGGGAGAGAAAGACAACAGTAGTAGCTCTTATTCTCTGACACATTCCTCCTCTGGCAATAATCATTTCCAAAGCTGCACTCAGACACATAGAGTGTGAGACAGTCCGCATTCCAGACCTCACTTCTGCCACTCTGCCCTGCTGTAATGACTTCATGTGCAAAGTCAAGAGGCCCTGGGTCTGCTGCTGGCCAAAAGCAGTGCATAACTTGTCCTCTGTCACCCAGACCCACACCAGCCCCAGTCCCAGACCTTCTGGATGGGTAGAAATGGTGCATGCAATGGGGTTACCATGACAGGGCTACATGACTGATGTGACAGGTATACCTACAGAGCGCCTGGTACACATAAGCTGCTGTCACTGTGAATCCACTCACTGCCAGTCTCTGTGCTGCTGGCAGGTTGGCAGATGGCAGAGCCGGGGTCCCTCACTGCACCTCTGGCCAAGCCACGACCATATTGGTAGACTAAGCGTTCATAAAGTGAAGAGCAGTGGTTCCCAACTTCAGTCCTTGAGTACCCCCAACAGAACATGTTTGTTGTAGTCCTGGGCAAACATACATGATACAACTCATTCAGGGTCTGGTGATTCGTTGACAAGTTGAATCAGGTGTGCTTGTCTGACAAATGTGTACTGGTGTAAAGGATCATCAAGGTTTAAAGCAAGGCAGACACCAACATGTCTTAAATGTGTACTTCTTGAACTCAAAATATTGTCAGAATAAAACTTCTGGTACTGGTTTGCTGTGCCATTTACATGCTTGTAACTCATGTAGTAAAAATGTCGCACCAGTACCTGAAACGTATTAGCATAATTAAATCAAGGCTTTGAACAGCCAAAAACCTCTAAACTACAAAGCACATGAAGCATTCTAACTGTTTTCAATTTAGACTTCCAATCAGGGGAGGGGGGTCAAGGTCTGGCCATGTTTGGTTAAATACGCAACTAGTCTGTGAGGCAGAAGGTCACATTCCTGGAGTGGCACTGGCTCTAGTAAAGGAGAGAGAGCGGGATATGCGTCAACAGCAACCTTGGGAAAATCCTCTGCATTATCATTAACAGCAGACTTGTACATTTCCTCAGTGAAAACAATGTACTGAGCAAATGTCAAATTGGCTTTTTACCAAATTATCGTACGACAGACCACATACTCACCCTGCACAACCTAATTGACAAACAATCAAACCAAAAAAAGGCAAAGTCTTCTCATGCTTTATTGATTTCAAAAAATACTTTGACTCAATTTGGCATGAGGGTCTGCTATGCAAATTGAAACATACGACATTACAAAATCCATGAACATAAACAACAAGTTTGCGGTTAAAATGGGCAAAAAACACATTTCTTTCCAAAGGGCCGTGGGGTGAGACAGAGATGCAGCTTAAGCCTCACTCTCTTCAACATATATATCAACAAATTGGCAAGGGCATTAGAACAGTCTGCAGCACCCGGCCTACCCTACTAGAATCTCAAATGTCTACTATTTGCTGATGATCTGGTGCTTCTGTCACCAACCAAGGAGGGCCTACAGCACTACCTAGATCTTCTGCACAAATTCTGCAAGACCTGGGTCCTGACAGTAAATCTCAGCAAGAGCAAAATAATGGTGTTCCAAAAAAGGTCCAGTAGCCAGGACCACAAATACAAATTCCATCTAGACACCATTGCCCTGGAGCACATAAAAAACTATACATACCTTGGCCTAAACATCAGCACCACAGGTAACTTCCACAAAGCTGTGAACGATCTGAGAGACAAGGCAAGAAGTGCCTTCTATGCCATCAAAGGGAACATAAAATTTGACATACCAATTACTAAAATTACTTGAATCAGTTATAGAACCCATTGCACTTCATGGTTGTGAGGTCTGGGGTCCGCTCACCATCCAAGAATTCACAAAATGGGACAAACACTAAATTAAGACTCTGCATGCAGAATTCTGCAAAAACATCCTCCGTGTACAACGTAAAACACCAAATAATGCATGCAGAGCAGAATTAGGCCGATACCCGCTAATTATCAAAATCTAGAAAAGAGCCGTTAAATTCTACAACCACCTAAAAGGAACCGATTCCCAAACCTTCCATAACAAAGCCATCACCTAGAGAGAGGCTCTCAAGAGAAGACAGGCTAAGTGCACACTGCCCACAAAATGAGGTGGAAACTGAGCTGCACTTCCTAACCTCCTGCCAAATGTATGACCATATTAGAGACAGATATTTCCCTCAGATTATACAGATCCACAAATAATTTGAAAACAAACCCAATGTTGATAAACTCCCATATCTACTGGGTGAAATACCAGTGTGCCATCACAGCAACAAGATTTGTGACTTATTGCCACAAGTGCAACCAATGAAGAACAAACACCATTGTACACTACCGGTCAAAAGTTTTAGAACACCTACTCATTCAAGGTTTTTCTTTATTTTTACTATTTTCTACATTGTAGAATAATAGTGAAGACATCAAAACTATGAACAAACACATATGGAATCATGGAGTAACCAAAAAAGTGTTAAACAAATCAAAATATATTTTATATTTGAGCTTCTTCAAATAGCCACCCGTTGCCTTGATGACAGCTTTGAACACTCTTGGCATTTTCTCAACCAGCTTCATGAGGTAGTCACCTGGAATGCATTTCAATTCACAGGTGTGCCGCCTTAAAAGTTAATTTGTGGAATTTCTTTCCTTAATCCGTTTGAGGGTCTAAAAGTGTCTTATATGGTGAGCTACCGAATGGCTAGGACAGGCAAGCCCCATACTATTGTGGTGGACTTAATTCTTCCTGACATTATTGGGGGAAAAGGCCCAAAACACTATACAGACAATGACTTCATCAAACAACACTGTTTCACGAAGAATCAGTGACATGGCAGGAGATGTTTTGAAACAATTACTGCATCACGTACAAGGGGGTGAATTATATGCGTTACAGCTGGATGAGTCAACAGAGATGGCGGGCCTGGCACAGCTTCTGGTATACGTCCGTTACGTTTATGGGGGGTCAATTAAGGAAGACATCCTCTTCTTCAAACCACTGGAAACCGGGACAAAACTGAGGCTCTGATAAAGAAGTTGGAGCTCATTTCGGTCTGCATTAACAAGGACATTGTGTACAAATGAACTCAAGCTTACTGACAATGTCAAATGTGATATAGAGAAGCAGCTGAGTGAACTGGGTGCGCAATTACGCAGGTACTTTCCCGAAACAGACGACAAAACAACTAGATTCGTTATCCCTTTCATGCCCTGCCTCCAGTCCACTTACCGATTTCTGAACAAGAGAGCCTCATCCAAATTGCAACAAGTGGTTCTGTGAAAATTGAATTGAATGAGAAGCCACTGCTAGATTTCTGGATAGGGCTGCGCTCAGAGTTTCTTGCCTTGGCAAATCACGCTGTTAAGACACTGATGCCCTTTGCAACCACGTACCTATGTGAGAGTGGATTCTCGGCCCTCACTAGCATGAAAACTAAACACAGGCACATACTGTGTGTGGAAAACGATTTAAGACTGAGACTCTCTCCAATACAACCCAACATTGCAGTTATATGCATCCTTTCAAGCACACCCTTCTCATTAACCTGTGGTGAGTTATTTAAAAAATGTTATGAACAAATAAGGTTTTATATGTAAGATGGCTAAATAAAGAGCAAAATATTGATTATTATTATTTGTGCCCTGGTCCTATAAGAGCTCGTCCCACGAGCCAGGTTGTGACAAAAACTCACACTTATGTTTAATAAATGTATCGTATAGTGAGTGTTTGTAGCAGGCTTACGCTGATGGCAAAAAACAACATTTGAGAGTGTGCTGAGCCTGGTGCTAGAGGGGTTACGGAGCTGGAGGTTGAATGTTTGAAGGGGTACGGGACTATAAAAAGTTTGGGAACCACTGCTCTAACCAATGGAATTGGAATGTCCTTCTACACACAGAGATCCGTACAATATAGTCTAGCTATGTAGACTAGCTAGAGAAAGAGAAAAGAGCCCGAGAGGAAGGGGGGCCACATACAGAACAAGTGTATGTTTTCCAAATGGCACCCTATTCCCTTTATAGTGCACTACCTTTGACCAGGGCCTATATGTCTCTAGTCAAAAGTAGTGCACTATATAGGGAATAGGGTTCATTTTGGACACAAAGTGTGGGCAAGAAAAAAATCCACAACGCCGCCTTTTCACAGAGAGGTGATTACACATTTACGGGAAGCTCAAATTTTCCTAATGACACAGAGGAGAACAGAGGAGAACGGAGGGAGAGAGGGGTGGAGGGGAAGAAGGGAGGAGGAGGAGGAGTGGTGGACTGAGGCTCATTGTTAGGCTGCAGGTGATTTACGAGAGGCCAGTGAGGGATATATCTGCCAGCATGCCTGCCGTCGCTATAGCACTGTGCCTTTGTGTCAATTGTGGCGTTGCAGGGCCAATGAGGGTGTGAGGGTGCGAGCGTGTGTGTCTGTGTGTGCGTGCGTGCCTGTGTGTGTGTGTGTGTGTGTGGAAAGCAGTGTGGTGTAGTGCCATCCTGGGGCCAGGCTGAGGTCCATACATCTCACCCACAGACAGCACTGAAATCAAAGGATGCACCGTTCCTCTAAAGGAACCTCACAACATTTGCACAGGACAGGGGTAGTTGGTAGTGTACCCCATCCCATCTCTAGCTCACTGGCTATACTGTCTGAATACTAACCAGAACAAGTCTCTATAAAGTGCCAACACCATTCACCACTTGACCTTTCACTCCTCCATAACACAGTAAGAAAACAGACCTGGGATGGGACACAAATGGAACCCTATTCCCTACATAGTGCACTACCATAAGGCTCTGGTCAAAAGTAGTGTACTGCCTCCCGGGTGGCACAGTGGTCTACGGCACTGCATCGCAGCGCTAGCTGTGCCACCAGAGACTCTGTGTTCGAGCCCAGGCTCTGTCGCAGCCGGCCGCGACCATGAGGTCCGTGGGGCGACGCACAATAGGCCTAGCGTAACCCGGGAGGGTTTGGCTTGTAGGGATATCCTTGTCTCATCCTTGTCTTATCCTTGTCTCATCGCTCACCAGCGACTCCTGTGGCGGGCCGGGCGCAGTGCGCGCTAACCATGGTAGCCAGGTGCACGGTGTTTCCTCCGACACATTGCTGCGGCTGGCTTCCGGGTTGGAGGCGCGCTGTGTTAAGAAGCAGTGCGGCTTGGTTGGGTTGTGTTTCGGAGGACGCATGGCTGTCGACCTTCGTCTCTCCCGAGCCCGTACGGGAGTTGTAGCGATGAGACAAGATAGTAATTACTAACAACAATTAGATACCATAAAATTGGGGAGAAAAAGGGGGTAAAATTTAAAAAAATATATATATATCTACAGTGGGGCAAAAAAGTATTTAGTCAGCCACCAATTGTGCAAGTTCTACCACTTAAAAAGATGAGAGAGGCATGTAATTTTCATCATAGGTACACTTCAACTATGACAGACAAAATGAGAAAAAAATCCAGAAAATCACATTGTAGGATTTTTAATGAATTTATTTGCAAATTATGGTGGAAAATACGTATTTTGTTACCTACAAACAAGCAAGATTTCTGGCTTTCACAGACCTGTAACATCTTCTTTAAGAGGCTCCTCTGTCCTCCACTCGTTACCTGTATTAATGGCACCTGTTTGAACTTGTTATCAGTATAAAAGACACCTGTCCACAACCTCAAACAGTCACACTCCAAACTCCACTATGGCCAATACCAAAGAGCTGTCAAAGGACACCAGAAACAAAATTGTAGACCTGCACCAGGCTGGGAAGTCTGAATCTGCAATAGGTAAGCAGCTTGGTTTGAAGAAATCAACTGTGGGAGCAATTATTAGGAAATGGAAGACATACAAGACCACTGATAATCTCACTCGATCTGGGGCTCCACGCAAGATCTCACCCCGTGGGGTCAAAATGATCACAAGAACGGTGAGCAAAAATCCCAGAACCACACGGGGGGACCTAGTGAATGACCTAAAGAGAGCTGGGACCAAAGTAACAAAGCCTACCATCAGTAACACACTACGCCGCCAGGGAATCAAATCCTGCAGTGCCAGACGTGTCCCCTGCTTAAGCAAGTACATGTTCAAGCCCATCTGAAGTTTGCTAGAGAGCATTTGGATGATCCAGAAGAAGATTGGGAGAATGTCATATGGTCAGATGAAACCAAAATATAACTTTTTGGTAAAAACTCAACAACTCGTCGTGTTTGGAGGACAAAAAATGCTGAGTTGCATCTAAAGAACACCATACCTAGTGTGAAGCATGGGGGTGGAATCATCATGCTTTGGGGCTGTTTTTCTGCAAAGGGACCAGGACGACTGATCCGTGTAAAGGAAAGAATGAATGGGGCCATGTATCATGAGATTTTGAGTGAAAACCTCCTTCCAGCAGCAAGGGCATTGAAGATGAAACGTGGCTGGGTCTTTCAGCATGACAATGATCCCAAACACACCACCCGAGCAACGAAGGAGAGGCTTCGTAAGAAGCATTTCAAGGTCCTGGAGTGGCCTAGCCAGTCTCCAGATCTCAACCCCATAGAAAATCTTTGGAGGGGCTTGAAAGTCCGTGTTGCCCAGCAACAGCCCCAAAACATCACTGCTCTAGAGGAGATCTGCATGGAGAAATGGGCCAAAATACCAAATCAAATCAAATGTATTTATATAGCCCTTCGTACATCAGCTGATATCTCAAAGTGCTGTACAGAAACCCAGCCTAAAACCCCAAACAGTAAGCAATGCAGGTGTAGAAGCACAGTGGCTAGGAAAAACTCCCTAGAAAGGCCAAAACCTAGGAAGAAACCAGGCTATGTGGGGTGGCCAGTCCTCTTCTGGCTGTGCCGGGTGGAGATTATAACAGAACATGGCTAGGGCTCAGGTCCTCCGAGAGAGAGAAAGAAAGAGAGAATGAGAGAGCGCACACTTAAATTCACACAGGACACCGAATAGGACAGGAGAAGTACTCCAGATATAACAAACTGACCCTAGCCTCCCGACACATAAACTACTGCAGCATAAATACTGGCGGCTGAGACAGGAGGGGTCAGGAGACACTGTGGCCCCATCCGAAGACACCCCCGGACAGGGCCAAACAGGAAGGATACCAGCAACAGTGTGTGAAAACCTTGTGAAGACTTACAGAAAACTTTTGACCTCCGTCATTGCCAACAAAGGGTATATAACAAAGTATTGAGATAAACTTTTGTTATTGACCAAATACTTATTTTCCACCATAATTTGCAAATAAATTCATTAAAAATCCTACAATGTGATTTTCTGGATTTTTTTTCTTCTCATTTTGTCTGTCATAGTTGAAGTATACCTATGATGAACATTACAGGCCTCTCATCTTTTTAAGTGGGAGAACTTGCACAATTGGTGACTGACTAAATACTTTTTTGCCCCACTGTATATAGATATATTTTTTAAAGCAGTGTACTATATAGGGAATAGGGTATCGTTTGGAGCCCGGTCTTGGTTTATGTGTGTCACTGGTCACTTGATGTGAGTGAATGAGGATTGAAAGGCATGCTTCGTGTCAGTGGTTTCCTGTTGATGATTCCATCAAGGAACACAATATACAGTGTCTGACTGCATTGTCTTAACATTCTTCAGAAGACATCAATGTAAAAAGGTTAAAAAATCCCCTAGTAGCACTTTAGTAAGTGTTTGATCACAATGAGTGAGGGGGAAAAAGCCCATCTGAAATACAGTATACAGTCTTGGGGAAAAAAGCAGACTGGTGTTTCCAAAAACCATGTCCTTACTGATGCACAGTGACTGTAGCACAGCATGTGACGATAACATGAACATCTTCATTAACAATTCACCAAACATACACTTGTCCATGACAACACAGTTCAAACAATCTGTATTAAAAATACTATTGTGCTTTCTCCATTACCCTCTGTTGGTAGTGAGAACAGCTAAACTCAGTCGGCTTATCAGGGATGTTGATGCTAGCTTTTTCCAAAGCAGTGAATTATTTATTGTTTCTCTTGTTTTGACCACCATGCTGATGTTCCCCTCCACAGAACATCCATTAATTAGAGAGGGGAGCTCTTTGGAAAATGCTCAAATACACCAGTCAACAGCAGGATCAGGACGGGTCTCCTCCACCTTACTCCAACCAATCAGACAGCCAGTACAAACCTCCCTGTCTACTCTGTGGAGTCCAGTAACCAACTGTGGACAGTGTGTTGACACAAGGTTCTCTCTCTCGCTCTCTCTTAGTACACAAAACAACAAGGGGAAAAGTGCATCATTGTATGAACCATTTTGGTGATCGATTTTGGAACATGTTGGAACAACACTGTCAAAGGCTTGCATTGAAACAACTAAACCTGAGAGCCAAGACAACAAGGCAGAACAGGAAACAGCGTCTGCTGCCAGCAATAGAGTCTCTGGAGTTGAAGAGAGTTCTTTCTAAATCAACAGCTAATCACTTTCATTAAGTATTTACTTGCGATTCCATTAATCAGTCTCTGGCTGCCTCTCCTCTCTGACCCCAACTTTTAATTACAGAGTGGCCCATCGAGGGCTGCCCCTGCGCTGGCGACTGGGAGCCCCCGAGCTACGAGCCACTGATCCTCAGCCCATTATAATCCATCATGCAGGACGAGAGAGTACGAGATGTGCATGCGTGTGGCTGCGAGAGGAGAGGATAGGAGAGTCGGATGCCTTCCTCATCCTTCATATAACAGAGAGTCGGATGCCTTCCTCATCCTTCATACAACAGAGAGTCGGATGCTTTCCTCATCCTTCATATAACAGAGTCCAATGCCTTCCTCATCCTTCATATAACAGAGCCAGATGCCTTCTTCATCCTTCATACAACAGAGAGTCGGATTCCTTCCTCCTCCTTCATATAAATGAGAGTTGGATGCCTTCCTCATTCTTCATACAACAGAGAGTCGGATGCTTTCCTCATCCTTCATATAACAGAGAGTCAAATGCCTTCCTCATCCTTCATATAAATGAGAGTCGGATGCCTTCCTCATCCTTCATACAACAGAGATCCGGGTGCGTTCCTCCATCCTCATCCCTCATATAGAGTGGGGCAAAAAAGTATTTAGTCAGCCACCAATTGTGCAAGTTCTCCCACTTAAAAATATGAGAGAGGCCTGTAATTTTCATCATAGGTACACTTCAACTATGACAGACAAAATGAGGGAAAAAAATCAAAAAAATCACATTGTAGGATTTTTAATGAATTTATTTGCAAATTCTGGTGGAAAATAAGTATTTGGTCACCTACAAACAAGCAAGATTTCTGGCTTTCACAGACCTGTAACTTCTTCTTTAAGAGGCTCCTCTGTCCTCCACTCGTTACCTGTATTAATGGCACCTGTTTGAACTTGTTATCAGTATAAAAGACACCTGTCCACAACCTCAAACAGTCACACTCCAAACTCCACTATGACCAAGACCAAAGAGCTGTCAAAGGACACCAGAAACAAAATTGTAGACCTGCACCAGGCTGGGAAGTCTGAATCTGCAATAGGTAAGCAGCTTGGTTTGAAGAAATCAACTGGGGGAGCAATTATTAGGAAATGGAAGACATACAAGACCACTGATAATCTCCCTCGATCTGGGGCTCCACGCAAGTTCTCACCCCGTGGGATCAAAATGATCACAAGAACGGTGAGCAAAAATCCCAGAACCACATGGGGGGACCTAGTGAATGACCTGCAGAGAGCTGGGACCAAAGTAACAAAGCCTACCATCAGTAACACACTACGTCGCCAGAGACTCAATCCTGCAGTACCAGACATGTCCCCCTGCTTAAGCCAGTACATGTCCAGGCCCATCTGAAGTTTGCTAGAGAGCATTTGGATGATCCAGAAGAAGATTGGGAGAATGTCATATGGTCAGATGAAACCAAAATATAACTTTTTGGTAAAAACTCACCTCGTCGTGTTTGGAGGACAAAGAATGCTGAGTTGCATCCAAAGAACACCATACCTACTGTGAAGCATGGGGGTGGAAACATCATGCTTTGGGGCTGTTTTTCTGCAAAGGGACCAGGACGACTGATCCATGTAAAGGAAAGAATGAATGGGGCCGTGTATCGTGAGATTTTGAGTGGAAACCTCCTTCCATCAACAAGGGCATTGAAGATGAAACGTGGCTGGGTCTTTCAGCATGACAATGATCCCAAACACACCGCCCGGGCAATGAAGGAGTGGCTTCGTAAGAAGCATTTCAAGGTCCTGGAGTGGCCTAGCCAGCCTCCAGATCTCAACCCCATAGAAAATCTTTGGAGGGAGTTGAAAGTCCGTGTTGCCCAGCAACAGCCCCAAAACATCACTGCTCTAGAGGAGATCTGCATGGAGGAATGGGCCAAAATACCAGCAACAGTGTGTGAAAACCATGTGAAGACTTACAGAAAACGTTTGACCTCTGTCATTGCCAACAAAGGGTATATAACAAAGTATTGCGATAAACTTTTGTTATTGACCAAATACTTATTTTCCACCATAATTTGCAAATAAATTCATTAAAAATCCTACAATGTGATTTTCTGTATTTTTTTTCTCTTTTTGTCTGTCATAGTTGAAGTGTACCTATGATGAAAATTACAGGCCTCTCTCATCTTTTTAAGTGGGAGAACTTGCACAATTGGTGGCTGACTAAATACTTTTTTGCCCCACTGTACAGTGCCTTCAGAACGTATTCACACACCTGGACTTCTTCCACATTTTGTTGTGTTACAGCCTGAATTCAAAATTGATTAAATTTATATTTTTTGTCACTGGCAAACACACAATACCCCATAATGTCTAAGTTGAATTATGTTTTTCGAAATTTTAACAAATTAATAAAAAATGAAAAGCAGAAATGTCTTGAGTCAATAAGTATTCAAACCCTTTGTTATGGCAAACCTGAATAAGTTCAGGATTGAAACTGTGTAACGTTGTGCGTTGAAAGTCAGGAAGCAAGTTCAGGGAGTGAGTGTTTTAATGAAAAAACACAACATAATACAAAACAAGAAACATGCACAGACATTAAACTGAAACAGAAACAATGACGCCTGGGGAAGGAACCAAGGGGAGTGACATATATAGGACAGGTAATCAAGGAGGTGATGGAGTCCAGGTGAGTGTCATATTGGGCTGATGCGCATAACGATGGTGACAAGTGTGCGCCTTAACGAGCAGCCTGGTGACCTAGAGGCCGGAAAGGGAGCACACGTGACAGACTGTCACGTAGTAAGTTGCATGGATAATAATAGTGTTTAACATAACTTTTGAATGACTACCTCATCTGTACCCCACACCTACAATTATCTGTAAGGTTCCTCAGTCAAGCAGTGAATTTCAAACACAGATTCAACCACAAAGACCAGGGAGGTTTCCCAATGCCTCACAAAGAAGGGCACCTATTGGTAGATGGGTAAAACATTTAAAAGCAGACATATCCCTTTGGGCATTGAATATCCCTTTGGGCATTATTAATTACACTTTGGATGGTGTATCAATACACCCAGTCACTACAAAGATACAGACGTCCTTGCTATTTCAGTTGCCGGACAGGAAGGAAGCAGCTCAGGGATTTCACTATGAGGCCAATGGTTACTTTAAAACAGTTAGAGTTTAATGGCTGTGATAGGAGAAAACTGGGGATGGATCAACAACATTGTAGTTACTCCACAATACTAAAACCTAAATGACAGAGTGAAAAGAAGGAAGCCTATAGAGCATTACTTAGTACCACTCTCCATATTTTAAAGCATAGTGGTGGCTGCATCATGTTATGGGTATGCTTGTAATTGTTAAGCACTGTGGAGTTTTTCATGATAAAACAAATGGAATGGAGCTAAGCACAGGCAAAATCCTAGAGAAAACCGGGATCAGTCTGCTTTCCTGCAGACACTGGGAGATGAATTCACCATTCAGCAGGACAATTACCTAAAACGCAAGACCAAATCTACACTGGAGTTGCTTACCAAGACGACCGTGAATGTTCCTGAGTGGCTGAATTACAGTTTTGACTTAAAGCTGCTTGAAAATCTATGGCAAGATGTCAAAATGGTTGCCTAGTTTGAAGAATTATGAAAAGAATAACGGGCAAATATTGTAAAATCCAGATGTGCAAAGCTCTTAGATACTTACCCAGAAAGACTCACAGCTGTAATCGCTGCAAAAGGTGATTCTAAACATGTATTAACTCAGGGGTGAGAATACTTATGTAAATGAGATATTGCTGTATTTGATTTTCAATAAATTTGCAAAAACATATTTTCACTTTGTCATTATGGGGTATTGTCTGTAGATGGGTGAGAGAAAAAAAGCTATTTAATCCATTTTGAATTCAGGCTGTAACACAACAAAATGTAGAATAAGTCAAGGGGTATGAATACTTTCTGGAGGCACTGAGTAAAAATAAAGAAAAACCCTTGAATGAGTAGGTGTGTCCAAACTTTTGACTGGTACTGTATCATAAACAATCTCATTATGTAATAGTAGGCTCCTTCCACAGTTCAGCCAGCCACGTTGCGTGTGGCCTGTGTGTTTCGGGCCGTTCCGCCCAATTGACCCCCCGATGCAGGGAGACGGGTGACGGGCCACTGCCGTTCACCTTGGAGCCACAACAGTGAGCCAGCTGTGAGTGATAACCACGCAGTGATCCTCCTGTAAAAGAGCAGGCTAATTCACTGGCTGTCGTGTTAAGCAGCTCTCGGTAAATCATTCACAATTTACGAGTATGAGAGGGCATCAACAAGTCAGGGACTTGGTTCATCAAAGCCTGAGGCAAGGGGGAGAAAAGGCTGGCTTACTCAGCTGGGAAGCCACATACTGCCACTAAATTATACATTTTTGTGGCTAAACAGGCAACGAGCCACAGAAATGAACATTGGCCCAATCTGTGAAAAAGAAAAGCATTTTGGGTTAAACAATATAAAAGCAGTGCATGCAGGGAAATGCCCACCTGCAAGAGTCAGGAGTTTGCTCTGTACTGTAAATCAATGGACGGTGACCACTGCCATTTCAGCGGATCATGTCTGCCTCACTTCACATCTCCTTCAACACATCCCCAGCCAGAGAAGTCAACAGCTCTAAGCACTCCCAGGCAATGCCCAAACAAGAGCCAAAAGGTTCTTGTACCCCAGCCAGGGAAGTCACTACAGCTCCACTCCAAGGCCCCAACCAGGACCCAAATGTCCTTCAACCCCAGCCAGGGAAGTCACTACAGCTCCACTCCACGGCCCCAACCAGGACCCGAATGTCCTTCAACCCCAGCCAGGGAAGTCACTACAGCTCCACTCCAAGGCCCCAACCAGGACCCAAATGTCCTTCAACCCCAGCCAGGGAAGTCACTACAGCTCCACTCCACGGCCCCAACCAGGACCCGAATGTCCTTCAACCCCAGCCAGGGAAGTCACTACAGCTCCACTCCAAGGCCCCAACCAGGACCCAAATGTCCTTCAACCCCAGCCAGGGAAGTCACTACAGCTCCACTCCAAGGCCCCAACCAGGACCCAAATGTCCTTCAACCCCAGCCAGGGAAGTCACTACAGCTCCACTCCAAGGCCCCAACCAGGACGCAAATGTCCTTCAACCCCAGCCAGGGAAGTCACTACAGCTCCACTCCAAGGCCCCAACCAGGACCCAAATGTCCTTCAACCTCAGCCAGGGAAGTCACTACAGCTCCACTCCAAGGCCCCAACCAGGACCCAAATGTCCTTCAACCTCAGCCAGAGAAGTCACTACAGCTCCACTCCCAGCCACCAACCAGGACCCAAATGTCCTTCAGTCACGGGCAGAGCTGGCTGAACAGACACAATCCAATTAGCAGTAAGACCATAAGACAATGGTAAAGTTCTGCAAGGCCTGGTGCCCCAAGTGGGTGGAGATTTCACTTAAGGTCCAATGGAATGTTTTAAAATGCGTAAACTCTGCTCACTCAGGGCACCGGGCCATGGTAAACTAACTTGACGTTATCAAAAAACACTGGGTGGAAGGAAACAGGCTTGAATTGGGTGGTTTGTAGGTGAGAGGAGATAAAAAGAGTGGAATATCACCCTCCCCCTTTAAAGAGGATGCGTCACCACACCCCACCACATTGTAATGTTTACATCCCCATCCAAGCAGCACAACAGATCAGAAATAATACAGGGGTTGGATCAGCCACCAGACGCCCAGGAGAATGAGAGATGATGACAAAGAGATGTTGCAATGAGTCAAATACACAAATGGAGGGGGACTGGATAGTCAGATCAAGCAGGCAGGTAGGTGGACAGGCAGGTGGGAAATTGGGGCGTGCTGGCTTGATTTACCTGCATCACCACCTGCTGCCAGGCCAGGGGTTGGCTGTTGGGTGGCAGGTTAGTGCTAGGCCCAGTCCCTCCCAACCTGTCGGGGGGTACATTGGAACGCTCCAGCTGCAGGGAGACGTTGCGTCGCTCCTCCTCCAGGGCCCGGGTCAGACGCTCGAAGCGTGCCTCCTGCTCTTTCACCGAGGCCAGGATACTGGCGGCCGAGCGCACGTCATAATCCTCCATGGCCCAATGGTATGAGTCAAAGGGGTTGGGTTGGACTGAGCTGAGCTTCGGTAGGGCAGTGGTCAGAGAACAGGGGGGGGGGGGGGGGGGGGGGGGGAAGTGGAGAGAGGGAAGGGACACCAGGTCATTACAGACACTCAACCAGCATGGTTGGCTTGATAACTGTATTCTACTAAACATGAAGATTCCCATTGGAAGAAGGAAAAAACCCTGAAAACAATTGTATTGTGAGACCTCAGCTACAGGAAATATGAGCAGGATATGTTCCACGTACAAGGTTCCACATGGATGAGCCTTGCACACAATTACACCCCAACAATAGTTTCTCACACTCTTTTACATAGACATTTGGTGGTGGTTCAGGATGAGGTGAGTTTCCTCCAAAAACGCCATGTCACCTGTTGCTATCAATGCAAATGCTGATTTGCAGTACATGCACATACACACCGAGATCCACAGTACATTACCACGGGCCTACATAACCAAGATGTCCCATCATGAGCTTCAGGAAGCAGATGCAAAATGGTGTGTAGCCTACGTCACTTTCAAACACTTGTATCCATAATGAATGGTGGAATGACATCAAGGGGGTTGATCACACAATAACAATTGTAAGTAACTACAGTCATACACACAGGGTGTTATGAATACACACCTAGTAGATTAGTAGACAGAGGAGTTAGATAACAGGCGTCCCACTCTCTACCAATACTAAAATGAGTGGAAGAGCCTGATGGCTGGAAGGACAAAAAGCTCGAAAAGGAGGGAAGGTAATAAAAGATGAGATCAGACATGGGTTAAACCAGAAATGACAGCATTGATTTCAAGGCCCGGAAAATCAAGTGGGGAAAAAGAGCGATCACTGAGGGACAACAAAAAAATACCACAGTCAACAACACAGACATTGTTACATCTGAAACCACACAAAGAGATAAAGAGAGTGTTAGCCTGGCAAGAGATGCAGATGTGTTGATTAGAATCCTGAGCAGGTTGGACTGCAGTGTGTGAGTATGTATGTCTGTAACCAGAACGAGAGGTAGAGCAAGAGAGAAAGAGAGAGAGACACAGAGAGAGACACAGAAGGAGAGAGAGGGAGAGATACGGAGACGGAGAGACAGAGGGAGAGAGACAGAGGGAAAGATACGTAGACGGAGAGACAGAGTGAGAGAGAGAGAGGGAGAGATACGGAGACGGAGAGACAGAGGGAGAGAGGGAGAGAGGGAGAGGTACGGAGACGGAGAGACAAAGGGAGAGAGAGAGAGGTAGAGATACGGAGACGGAGAGACAGAGGGAGAGAGACAGGGAGAGAGGGAGAGGGAAAGATAGAGACGGAGAGACAGAGGGAGAGAGCGAGAGGGAGAGATACGGAGACGGAGAGACAGAGGGAGAGAGGGAGAGATACGGAGACGGAGAGACAGAGGGAGAGAGACAGAGGGAGAGAGGGAGAGTTACGGAGAGGGAGAGGGAGAGATACGGAGACGGAGAGACAGAGGGAAAGACAGAGGGAGAGAGGGAGAGGTACGGAGACGGAGAGACATAGGGAGAGAGACAGAGAAACAGACAGACAGAAAGAGCGAGACAGAGAGAGAGATAGAGCGAGACAGCGAGAGAGACAGAGAGAGAGAGAGGTAGATAGAGACGCACATTCCCTTTGAAGAACACAATCCCCCTTTGATGTTTGTTTCTGGCTCATCATTTATTTATCCAAAATGGAGATTGGTCTGACAACACTGTCATAGCAAAGCAGTGTGGAGGAGCCCACGTCATTTGAGGTTGAGCTCCATGCTGGTGACGGGTCAGGGAGTGGTGAGTTGGGATGAGGGGTGTGGTAGTACTGGTGGTTGAGAGGCCTTTCTAATGTTTGTTTTCCCTCTCCACACAGACAGCCATGAGAGGCTATGGCTACAAACACACAGCCTAGCTGTATTAAGCTGTATTCCTATTCAAAGAGTTCTGTCAAAAGGGGGGGGGTTACTGGATATCTTTTTTCCACAGCATTCATCATCAAAACAGTGGGTTGGCGCCCCCCCCTTGGGTTGTGCCGTGGCGGAGATCTTTGTGGGCTATACTTGTCTCAGGATGGTAAGTTGGTGGTTGAAGATATCCCTCTAGTGGTGTGGGGGCTGTGCTTTGGCAAAGTGGGTGGGGTTATATCCTTCCTGTTTGGCCCTGTCCGGGGGTGTCCTCGGATGGGGCCACAGTGTCTCCTGACCCCTCCTGTCTCAGCCTCCAGTATTTATGCTGCAGTAGTTTATGTGTCGGGGGGCTAGGGTCAGTTTGTTATATCTGGATTACTTCTCCTGTCCTATCCGGTGTCCTGTGTGAATTTAAGTATGCCCTCTCTAATTCTCTCTTTCTTTCTCTCTCTTGGAGGACCTGAGCCCTAGGACCATGCCTCAGGACTACCTGAAATGATGACTCCTTGCTGTCCCCGGTCCACCTGGCGTGCTGCTGCTCCAGTTTCAACTGTTCTGCCTGTGATTATTATTATTTGACCATGCTGGTCATTTATGAACATTTGTACATCTTGGCCATGTTCTGTTATAATCTCCACCCGGCACAGCCAGAAGAGGACTGGCCACCTCACATAGCCTGGTTCCTCTCTAGGTTTCTTCCTAGGTTTTGGCCTTTCTAGGGAGTTTTTCCTAGCCACCGTGCTTCTACACCTGCATTGCTTGCTGTTTGGAGTTTTAGGCGGGGTTTCTGTACAGCACTTTGAGATATCAGCTGATGTACGAAGGGCTATATAAATACATTTTATTTTATTTGATTTTGATTTGGTCGTGGTCTATGATAATACTATAATAGGGTGATTCTTCACGAAACTATTAAAACAAGCCCATGATTTAGGATTTTCACAAGATTTTATCCATATAGAAGTGTCTTTTGGAGGAAGGATTATTGAAGACCCTCTAAGAGTTTCCACAGCAAATGTTTGCTAATGGTCTGGGGCTGAGGGAAGCGGGTGAGGAGAGCACACAAAGGTCTACCCATGTTCAACCCAATCCACCAATAACCACCACCCCTGTTTACTACACTAAAGTACATGGTAGAACAGCCCTCAAAACACACTTGGAGGCCAAGCATTTTGTGGTGACGATATTATTGGAGAGACGGGTTAAATCATTTTCATAATATTAAAAGCTAAATTAAACATTTAAATGTCATTAACCTAATTCCACAAAAAGATGTGGTAAATTTGACTGCTCTAGAGGTGTAAAAACAAATATTAAATTCAGTGTATATTTTATTCTACCACAGAGCAAATACAGAATGCAGCACCTTGCTCTGAGGCTGACTCCTGAGTCCCAGTTATTCTGGTGTGTGGCTTTTACTCAAGTATAAATGTGTTTCAGCACAAACCCTTGGGCCTGCACGGTGCTAAAAATAGCTGGGTAATAAATGTATTCTCACGCCACATGGCCACAATTCCAGCATGGTGGTAGTTCTGAGGGGACATGAGAGGCAGCAGCTAGTCAGTTGCTGCCTCACTTCAAAGACCCCCCTGCCCCTCCACAGGAAAACTCAGCTATAAATCGTTACCACCACATTAGTCAGGTCTTTTGGAACCATTGTGACTGTGACCACACAATATAAGACATCTCCTCATTTTACTTTTGGAATAGGTGTAGGTCGTCATCAATAAAACATCACAATACGGTGCAGAGCGTTTGATTTGCCTGGAAAAAGCAGGAGCTGAGACACAAACCGCTGGTTGACTCGAACAAACAAGACGAACTGGCAACAGACAAACAGAGAGCACAGGTATAAGTACACAGGGGATAATGGGGAAGATGGGCGACATCTGGAGGGGGGTGGAGACAATCACAAAGACAGGTGAAACAGATCAGGGTGTGACAGTGTTAAGTAAAAAATTGATAATAATTAGAGAGCAGCAGTAAAATAACAGTAGCAAGGCTATATACATAGAGTACCGGTGCAACAGAGTCAATGTGCGGGGTCACCGGTAATTGAGGTAATATGTACATGTAGGTAGAGTTAAAGTGACTATGAATACATAATAAACAGAGAGTAGCAACAGCGTAAAATTATAATGTAAATATTCTGGGTAGCCATTAGAAGCTGTTCAGAAGACTTTTGGACTAAGACTTGGCACTCTGGTACCGCTTGACAATTTTTAGGGCCTTCCTCTGACACTGCCTTGTATAGAGGTCCTGAATGGCAGGAAGCTTGGCCCCAGCGATGTACTGGGCTGTACGCACTACCCTCTGTAGTGCCTTGCGGTCGGAGGCCGAGCAGTTGCCATACCAGGCCATGATGCAACCAGTCAGGATGCTCTCGATGATGCAGCTGTAGAACTTTTTGAGGATCTGAGGACCCATGCCAAATATTTTCAGTCTCCTGAGGGGGAATAGGCTTTGTCGTGCCCTCTTCACAACTGTCTTGGTGTATTTGGACCATGATAGTTTGATGGTGATGTGGACACCAACGAACTTGAAGCTCTCAACCTACTCCCTTACAGCCCCGTCGATTAGAATGGGGGCGTGCTCAGTCCTCCTTTTCCTGTAGTCCACAATTATATCCTTTGTCTTGATCACGTTGAGGGAGAGGTTGTTATATCCTTGTACCACACGGTCAGGTCTCTGCCCTCCTCCCTATAGGCTGTCTCATCGTTGTCGGTGATCAGGCCTACCACTGCTGTCGTGCCTGGCCGTGCAGTCATGAGTGAACAGCTTTACCAACTGACAACTTTACCTGGACAAGGACTTGCCGATGTCAAGCTCTTTCCAAAAGCCAAATCTCTGGTGAAGCAAGCTAAATGACACATGCTTAGCTAGCTACATGCCAAATGGATAGGATACCCTCACGTATCTGAAAATACAAGATCAATTGATGTTAACTGATCATGAAAAGTATGCAGTTACATGCTGTATGGCTGATGATAGAGCTAAATGTGGAATAATCTGAAATGTGCAGTTCTTGACTACGCTCTTCAAGAGGTGACGATATCAAAACCAAATTGTTATAAAATGTATTTAACAATCCCTTGAGAATAGTATGTAGTTATCAATGGTTTTGGCGGAGCTGGGGGTCTTCCTGCCCCAAAGCAGCCAAATCCAATGCTCTGCACTGTATTGTGCCGTTTTATTGATCACGACCTATACAACTCTGAAATGTAAAGGCAATGGCAATACAAGGGCTCTTGTCAATTCAGCATACATCATTATGAGTCTCTTCACTGTTTAGTGTTCAGCGTTGGGCATTCAAATGCACCTATAGCCACCCACATCCTCCCTAACACCCCCTTGAGAGTATAGGACGAACATGTTAAGCTAATTCCTGCTACTGATTTGTGAGCCTCAGCCCAACCTCCTGAAGTGTCATAAACCAAGGTTGGATTAGTATTGGTTTGCTTCATTAGCCTCCTCCAAAAAGAGCTTTGAATGCTACATTAAGATGTTTCCAGTGCAAATTAATTAAGCCCCACTCAACCAGGAACAAAGAGAGAGCCTGGCTTTTATTACATTATAAAGGCACCCCCAAACCTAGACGTGGGATGGGCTGAGTGGGAAGGGGGTGTAGGGGAATCGGTGTAGGGGGGTGTATGGGTAATGGGGGGAGGGCGACGAGGGTAATTGAGTGAGACCATCAGTGCCCGGTCCCCATCCAGAGACACTCACCTGATTAGGGAAATTTCTAACCTATGCACTTTTAGCTCTGACTGCCAATTCTTCCCTTCTAGTGCCCATAATTGCAGCATAATTCCTTGTCTAAAACCATATGATGCCCTTATGATAAGGGAGGTCTCAATGGCACAAAGGGCTACTTAAAAACACCTGCTCCTGTGTATGTTTGTGTGTGTGTGTGTGTGTGTGTGTGTGTGTGTGTGTGTGTGTGTGTGTGTGTGTGTGTGTGTGTGTGTGTGTGTGTGTGTGTGTGTGTGTGTGTGTGTGTGTGTGTGTGTGTGTGTGTGTGTGTGTGTGTGTGTGTGTGTGTGTGTGTGTGTTGGGGGCCAGCATGCCCCTCAGCCCACCTGAGCTCTCTGATGGATAATACATTTGAACAATTAGACGCCAAATTGGAGACATTAAGGAGGCATCGCTCAGATTTAAACAAGCAGTGATTTCCAGGCCTTTAGTCTACATTCCAAATGGAACCCTCTTCCCTTTGAAGTGCACTACTTTTGACCAGGGCCCATAGAGCTCTGGTAAAAGCAGGGCACTATACAGGGAATAGGGTGCCATTTGGGACGTAACCTTACTGATATTTCTTCAGACTGTTCAAAATGTCAAAGCCTTTACGTGGGAATGACTGACAGTCTAGTAGTGATTAATCAAAATGTCAGAAATTCAGTTTAGGCTTCAGGAACACTTTGGAGTCTTACAGTGTTTTACTACGTTGAATGGCTAGAAAATTGCTGGAATTATTCCCAAACATGAAGACGAAAACGTTACTAATTTTAATGGCATGGTGGTTTGATACCAAACATGACAATTTTACATTATGACTTGAGTGTTGAGTTCTTCAACATTTTGTCTGAAGGAAAACTGAGAAAGCATGAGAAGACAAAATAACAGGGATGGACGGTAATGTTTTCATTTCAGACTCAAGAAGAAAATCTAAGTCTTTAATTATCATCGTCCACGGGAAAACATCTCAAGAGAAAAAGAAGATGGAGGAGAGAGAAGAGTGCTTCATTATTAGTATTGCGTTGCACAACTTTCTGTCAGAGTGAGAATGAAGGAGGGCTAGGAGAGCGTTAGACATGAATAGGTATTGGCTCTGACAATAAAGCAGCAGCAGCAGTTACCAGGAACACATTGTCACTTCTAATACATACCTAATATTCTAAAAGGCATCAAAGGTGTGATGGTACTAACACAAGCCTGCCAGCTTGTTTTAAATAGCTAGGTAACAAAAGAACAGGTAATCTCGCTCATCTTTGAAGATTTACTCTTTCATCGAACCAAAACCACACCGTCACCCACCCCATCCTCAGTATCCTCACTGTCCTCTATCGAACATTAAAGTGAATGTTAATCCACTGTAGGATAAGCAAGGCTTAGAGAGGAGCGTGGAGAACCATTGCTGATTAGTTTCAAAAATGAAGAAGAGAATAAGCCCTTGTTTACCACCAATTCTTCTACCTTTTTCTTTGAAGCTCTTCTCTGTGTGGAAACTCAGAACCAGGCAGTCACACATGGACATTTAGACTTAAAGTGAGGGAAAAAAGTATTTGATCCCCTGTTGATTTTGTACGTTTGCCCACTGACAAAGAAATGATCAGTCTATAATTTGAATGGTAGGTTTATTTTAACAGTGAGAGACAGAATAACAACAAGAAAATCCAAAAAAGCACATGTCAAAAATGTTATAAATTGATTTGCATTTTAATGAGGGAAATAAGTATTTGACCCCCTCTCCATCAGAAAGATTTCTGGCTCCCAGGTGTCTTTTAAACAGGTAACGAGCTGAGATTAGGAGCACAGTCCCTTTAAGAGTGTGCTCCTAATCTCAGTTAGTTACCTGTATAAAAGACACCTGTCCACAGAAGCAATCAATCAGATTCCAAAGTCTCCACTATGGCCAAGACCAAAGAGCTCTCCAAGGATGTCAGGGACAAGATTGTAGACCTACACAAGGCTGGAATGGGGTACAAGACCATTGCCAATCAGCTTGGTGAGAAGGTGACAACAGTTGGTGCGATTATTCGCAAATGGAAGAAACACAAAATAACTGTCAATCTCCCTCGGCCTGGGGCTCCATGCAAGATCTCACCTCGTCGAGTTGCAATGGTCATGAGGAATCAGCCCAGAACTACACAGGAGGATCTTGTCAATGATCTCAAGGCAGCTGGGACCATAGTCACCAAGAAAACAATTGGTAACACACTACGCCTTGAAGGACTGAAATCCTGCAGTGCCCACAAGATCCCCCTGCTCAAGAAAGCACATATACATGCCCGTCTGAATGATTCTGAGGACAACTGGGTGAAAGTGTTGTGGTCAGATGAGACCAAAATGGAGCTCTTTAGCATCAACTCAACTCGGCGTGTTTGGAGGAGGAGGAATGCTGCCTATGACCCCAAGAACGCCATCCCCACCGTCAAACATGGAGGTGGAAACATTATGCTTTGGGGGTGTTTTTCTGCTAAGGGGACAGGACAACTTCACCACATCAAAGGGTCGAACGACGGGGCCATGTACCGTCAAATCTTGGGTGAGAACCTCCTTCCCTCAGCCAGGGCATTGAAAATGGCTCGTGAATGGGTATTCCAGTATGACAATGACCCAAAACACACGGCCAGGGCCACAAAGGAGTGGCTCAAGAAGAAGCACATTAAGGTCCTGAAGTGGCCTAGCCAGTCTCCAGACCTTAATCCCATAGAAAATCTGTGGAGGGAGTTGAAGGTTCGAGTTGCCAAACGTCAGCCT
>NC_048575.1:64666372-64826372 GCF_013265735.2 Oncorhynchus mykiss | reverse complement strand
ACCACTCAACCACTCACACTCCTCACCACTCAACCACTCACACTCCTCACCACTCAACCACTCACACTGCTCACCACTCAACCACTCACACTCCTCACCACTCAACCACTCACACTCCTCACCACTCAACCACTCACACTGCTCACCACTCAACCATTCACACTGCTCACCACTCAACCACTCACACTCCTCACCACTCAACCACTCACACTGCTCACCACTCAACCACTCACACTGCTCACCACTCAACCACTCACACTCCTCACCACTCAACCACTCACACTCCTCACCACTCAACCACTCACACTCCTCACCACTCACACTGCTCACCACTCAACCACTCACACTCCTCACCACTCAACCACTCACACTCCTCACCACTCAACCACTCACACTCCTCACCACTCACACTGCTCACCACTCAACCACTCACACTCCTCACCACTCAACCACTCACACTGCTCACCACTCAACCACTCACACTCCTCACCACTCAACCACTCACACTCCTCACCACTCAACCACTCACACTGCTCACCACTCAACCACTCACACTTCTCACCACTCAACCACTCACACTCCTCACCACTCAACCACTCACACTCCTCACCACTCAACCACTCACACTGCTCACCACTCAACCACTCACACTGCTCACCACTCAACCACTCACACTGCTCACCACTCAACCACTCACACTGCTCACCACTCAACCACTCACACTGCTCACCACTCAACCATTCACACTCCTCACCACTCAACCATTCACACTCCTCACCACTCAACCACTCACACTGCTCACCACTCAACCATTCACACTCCTCACCACTCAACCATTCACACTCCTCACCACTCAACCATTCACACACCTCACCACTCAACCCTCTCCAGTCACAGCCCAGGTTACATTAGTTATCACACTGCTCACCACTCAACCACTCACACTGCTCACCACTCAACCACTCACACTCCTCACCACTCAACCACTCACACTCCTCACCACTCAACCACTCACACTGCTCACCACTCAACCACTCACACTCCTCACCACTCAACCACTCACACTCCTCACCACTCAACCACTCACACTGCTCACCACTCAACCATTCACACTGCTCACCACTCAACCACTCACACTCCTCACCACTCAACCACTCACACTGCTCACCACTCAACCACTCACACTGCTCACCACTCAACCACTCACACTCCTCACCACTCAACCACTCACACTCCTCACCACTCAACCACTCACACTCCTCACCACTCACACTGCTCACCACTCAACCACTCACACTCCTCACCACTCAACCACTCACACTCCTCACCACTCAACCACTCACACTCCTCACCACTCACACTGCTCACCACTCAACCACTCACACTCCTCACCACTCAACCACTCACACTGCTCACCACTCAACCACTCACACTCCTCACCACTCAACCACTCACACTCCTCACCACTCAACCACTCACACTGCTCACCACTCAACCACTCACACTTCTCACCACTCAACCACTCACACTCCTCACCACTCAACCACTCACACTCCTCACCACTCAACCACTCACACTGCTCACCACTCAACCACTCACACTGCTCACCACTCAACCACTCACACTGCTCACCACTCAACCACTCACACTGCTCACCACTCAACCACTCACACTGCTCACCACTCAACCATTCACACTCCTCACCACTCAACCATTCACACTCCTCACCACTCAACCACTCACACTGCTCACCACTCAACCATTCACACTCCTCACCACTCAACCATTCACACTCCTCACCACTCAACCATTCACACACCTCACCACTCAACCCTCTCCAGTCACAGCCCAGGTTACATTAGTTATCACACTGCTCACCACTCAACCACTCACACTGCTCACCACTCAACCACTCACACTGCTCACCACTCAACCACTCACACTGCTCACCACTCAACCACTCACACTCCTCACCACTCAACCACTCACACTCCTCACCACTCACACTCCTCACCACTCAACCACTCACACTGCTCACCACTCAACCTGCTCACCACTCAACCACTCACACTGCTCACCACTCAACCACTCACACTGCTCACCACTCAACCCTCTCTAGTCACAGCCCAGTTTACATTAGTTATCACACTGCTCACCACTCAATCCTCTCCAGTCACAGCCCATGTTACATTAGTTATCACACTGCTCACCACTCAACCACTCACACTCCTCACCACTCAACCCTCTCCAGTCACAGCCCAGGTTACATTAGTTATCACACTGCTCACCACTCAACCCTCTCCAGTCACAGCCCAGGTTACATTAGTTATCACACTGCTCACCACTCAACCGCAGACAAAGATAAGCGATTCAGATGTTATACAGATCCCTTGTTGTAATGAATACTCATGGATAAAAAGGTGTAGATTCACACGCAGAGCGAGGCAGGTGTTAATTTCGCCTTCGCAGAAGGCAGGAATCGTGGTCACAGGCAGGTAATGGTCATACACAGGTAGGCAAACAGGCAGGTGAATCAAAACTAGGACTGAAGGCTATAACTGGTTCTCACAAACGAGCTAGGAAAAGGCTTAGTAGAGTCAAAACTAACAATACCTCACAAAGGCACAAACAGAAAGAACTGAACTAAATAAGGAGCTGATGAGACCAGGAATGTAACTAACACAGGTGAAATCAATGAACAAAAATTAAAGACAAGGCTTCGTTGAAGAACACAACGAAACAGAACACAAGGTTGACTAAGAAAATAAATACAGAACCTTACACTTAGAATCAATACTTCTCACAGTCTATCCTGTTAGCACTAAACCCACTGCCGACGTCTTTGGCACATTATGTGAATTTAACATTTTAATATGTCTGCAATTCTTTTACGTAATGTCCCTGTCAGTCCTTGACTTTCAAGTCTTTTTAATACAATGACGTAACACACCTTTTGCCACACAAGAATCTGTCCATTTATGACACACCACTACCATGACTTCTCTGTCACCCCGAACATCTCCATCCTGGCACTGCAGCTAGCTGAAGAAATCTCATGTATATTAGTGCCTGATACTGTACTGACTACTGCCTTTCAATCCATTTCAGTCCTACATTATGCAGAGCCTTGCATATTCTATCACAACTTGTCCCATCACCCCACACCATTTGGAGGAGGCCCCAGTGTAATTCTCTGATTAATAATGAATGGGATGTGGCCCAGGCTGACTGAAATGGTGTGCATCCCAAATGGCACCCTATTCCTTATATAGTGCACTACTTTCGACCAGGGCCCATGTGGCTCTAGTCAATAGTATTGCACTATAAATGGAATAGGGTGCAATTTGGGATGCATCCCCTGTCTGAGGATGGCTTATTATCTAGCCGCTTCTCTGCAATGCAGTGTTATCTGGGAGGGGAGCTGCCAGGTAAGAGTGGCCAAGCTTGATCCTCCTCCCTCCTCCTCTTCCCCATCTCCCTGGTATCAGAGTGATGGATGAGTGGAGAGAGGTAGTGGGGTGTGTGTGTGTGTGTGTGTCACCAGGTAGGCAGTGATGCAGAGCCCTCTGTTCAGAGAAGAGTGGCTCAATTAGAGGAGGAATAGAGAAGGAAACCCCACTTCTCTGCACCACCAGGCCTCCTAAACATCATATAAAATAGAATCTATGTCAATAAAATGGCAACTATGTAAACACACACATCTAAATGTTTATTTAAATACAACAGTGAACATGTTTCTACATTGGGCTGAGTAAACATACCAGTGTGAATAGCATGCTGACAAGCAAATTGGACCACATCTAATATTATCCTGTACTGTACCAAGTGGAATAGGAAGCCTCATCACGGATTTTGTGGACCCTGAATGAGCTCACTTCATATTTATATTTCAGTCATTTAGCAGACAATCTCATCCAAAGAGCAATTAGGGTTAAGTGTCTTGCTCAATGGCACATTTACATATTTTTCACCTAGTCAGCTCGGGGATTCGAACCAGCGACTTTTCGGTTTGTGGCCCAACGCTTTTAACCGCTAGACTACCTGCCGCCCATGTTCCTCTGTGTCAATGAGTCAGGTTTGGGTCAGGTTCGGAAAAAAATGACATTCTGATTCCCCCAATTTGAGGATGCCGAGCATTCATCCAAGAGCTGCCCTCTATTAGAGAGAGAGAAGAGACTGGGAGGTAAAAAGTCCTTGCAGCCAGGCAGGCCCATCAGAACTTAGTCTATGAGGTGGACGGAGACTGAGAGACTAATTGAAAAAGCCCCGCCGGAGAAAATATTTCCTACCAAAACAAAGAGGCAGAGCTCTCAAAACTCTGAAGGTTTGTGGCAAGGAAGAGGAAGTTGACATGACAGGGATCTTTGGCCCAGAGTGTTAGAGGACAGCAGAGGCTACATCAGAAGTAGAGATGTATCCTTCCTTCCTTCCTTCCTTGTCTCATTGAGGCAAGTTTACCACCCTGTTGTTTCCACCAATCCAGTAGCAGAAAGAGATAAATCAATGTTTCCACTCCAAGCCACTCTGTCTGAGATTGCTGCTTGATTACACCACAGCACAACTCGCCTCTCTCACACAATACTCCTCAGAGGTTCATGCACACAGAATTAATCAGGGGAGAATTATGATAACACTTGAGGCTCTATTTCTAAGGTGAAAGAGTTCTAGATGTTAACGGAGGCTCTAGTTCTAGGATGAATGAGTTCTACAAGAACCCTGGATGCTCTAGTTCTAGGATGAATGAGTTCTACAAGAACCACTGGAGGCTCTAGTTCTAGGGTGAATGAGTTCTACAAGAACACTGGAGGCTCTAGTTCTAAAGGTAGTGCCACTGTAAAGAATGCCATAAGGGAAAATCACTTGCCCCACTTTTGGTTATATTACTCTAAAAAAGTGATTTTATGATATCATCCTTTTCGGGATAATATCGGTAACCCAGAACCAAATATTGCCTCCAGCCAGCTTCTGGATTTGGTTCTCCTTTGAGGACGAGCACATTTTGTACAGAAATAGGAAAAAAGGTTGAAACGTATCCCTGAAACGGACCGCAACAGTCACAGTATAAAACCAGGAAAGAGGTCAGTGTCTTCAGAACAGCATTCATCATTACACACACTTCAAAGACAGCATAGGGAGTCTGATCACACACTGATTAGACAGCAATGGTGGAAGACTGACTGACTGCAATGTGTGTGTGTGTGTGTGTGTGTAGGCCCCCCAGGGGTGTGTGCTTAGTCCCCTCCTGTATTCCCTGTTCCAACCACAACAATGTATGACTCCAACACCATCATCATAGATTGCTGATGACATGACGGTGGTAGGACTGATCACCGACGGCTATGAGGCAGCCTATAGGGAGGAGGTCAGAGACACGTCAGTCTGGTGCCAGGACAACAACCTCTCCCTCAATGTCAGCTAGACAAAGGAGCTGATAGTGGACTACAGGAAACGGAGGGGCGAACATGCCCTCCACATCGATACGGCAGTAGTGGAGCAGGTCAAGAGTTTCAAGTGCCTCAGTGTCCACATCATTAAGAAATTAACATAGTCCACACACACCTACACAGTTGAGAAAGAGGGCACAACACCGCCTCTTCCCCCTCAGGAGGATGAAAAGATGGGGCATGGGCCCTCAGATCCTCAAAAGGTTCAACAGCTGCACCAATGAGCATCTTGACTGGCTGCATCACCACTTGGTACGGCAACTGCAAGGCACCGCAAGGCTCTACAGAGGGTAGTGAGTACGGCCCAGTACATCACTGGGGCAAAGCTCCCGACCATCCAGGACCTATACACTAAGCGGTGTCAGGAGAAGGCTCAAAAAATTGTCAAACTCCAGCCACCCAATTCATAAACTGTTCTCTCTGCTACTGCGCGGCAAGCGGTACCAGTGCACCAAGTCTGCAACCGACAGGACCCTGAACAACTTCTACCCCCAAGCCATAAGACTGCTAAACAAGACCAATCATGTGACAAATACAATTTGAGTGTGTCTGTCCGTCCGTCCGTCCGTCCGTCTGCGTGTGTGCTTGTCCGACCACAGCAGGCCGGTTGTGAATTCATCCCAGCTCCTCGTTATCTTCTAGAGCAGATGGATGATGAGTCTCCCTGATGGAGAAACTTAGCAAGGGGGAGTTTTAACACGCTGACAGTTTGAATAAAAGATTCCCACTGGGATTTGTGCATGACAGGGAAACCTAAACCTTGTACTCTTCAATTATGTGACACCTAGTACTGCAGCCCAGGAAGGCTTGTGCAGGGCTCTGCTCTGCTCTCATCCGAATCCATCCAGAAAGACAACGGAGGGAGGGAAACAGGACTTTATCTCAGGTGAGAATGAGAAAGAGAGATGTGTCAACGGCAGCCAGGAGATCAAACGCTGCTGGGAGGACATTATCGTTTACAGGTCTGTGTCCCAAACGCTACCCTATCCCTTATATAGTGCACTACTTTTGTCCAGCCCTGGTCAAAAATAGTACATTATATAAAGAATAGGCAATAGGGTGCCATTTGGGATGCATCCTAGGTCTATTCCTGGTGGTGCAGAGATGCCAAGAGGACTGGTACTGGCACGCTGTCATAACATTACATTAAAGGTGATGAGGGGGGTTCAGTCTAGGGTTGGTTTTCAGAGATGGGTTTTACAGTTCATTACACGACACTAAACATGCTTTGCGCCAATTACAGTCTAATTAAGAAGGACATATTGTTAGCATTGGCGAGCAGATATGAGCTCTGTCTGAGGGAGGAAAACAACAGATTAATTGTTGAGAATCTTAAGTCTAATCAGAGTTAATCACTGAAACAAACAAGTGAGGTCAAGGGAACTGGAGCCTGAAAGTGAAGCTAAAAGCTATAGGGCATTTTACTGCATGTGCAGAGAGTGTGTGCGTGGTGAAGGTCGTTATGGCGACCACGACATAGACAATGGCATATCCTGTCATTGTTTAATTAGCCTCGGGGGAAGGGGGGGGGGGGTCATCTCAAACAGAGATAAGGGTGTGACACCCGTGTGTCTCCACCTTTCTCCTTCTCATCTTAAAAATAAAATATTTTCTAGCCTACTGAGAAAGCAATTACTAATCACCATTGAACCCTTTAACATGAGTTGAGCGATTGAATTTCACCCCAGGGCCAGGGCATACAGCAGCAAACTAAAAGGAACTCAGCCCAATGTAACTGGCTACCACTTTCACGCTAAGAAAGGATCTATTTATAGAATGCTGGGTAAGTCACCATTTCCTGATCTGGGCACGGAAAGGAGAGGAGAGGAAAGGTAGCTCCACTGGCATCAACAGCCATTTTCTGCAAACCACTGGTTACCGGAGCACAAAGCAAGATGACGGCTCGTAGGAAACCATGGTGCTTTTCACAGCCCTGACTGTATGTATTTTTAACCACACACTGTGGGCCTATGTGATTCGTTCTTCTAGTCACATGTAATTGCACTGGCAGGTTTCCTTTAAATCCCTCTATAGAAAAAAATAAAGTCCTCATCATGAGATTTCCAGACGTAAATCCAGGTAGTCTCACGTTCAATTATTTGAGTTCGGAGTTTCCATTCTGTCAGAGTAATTCAGGAGCACGGAGAAATAATGGAATTCCTCATTCAAATAGAAGTTCAAAAAGAAATGGAGGCTTTAATAGAATCCATTTGACATTGTTCTCAGATAGCTGGAGCCAGTGCACTACAGTATATAGGAAATAGTGTGTAATTTGGGACGAAGCTAAAATGACCCCATTGCTGCACAGTAGGTTCTAAAAAGCATGACCTGGTAAAATACAGCCTGAAAATACATGCTGTCTGACTTTATATCAGAGCTCATTAAAACTGACACATCGCTTGTATTTATTTTATTCAAGGCATATATAGGTCCTCCATTCAGTGGCTAACCAACCATAAAAAAATAAGTATGTACAGTGTATTCAGACCACTTGACTTTTTCCACATTTTGTTACGTTACAGCCTTATTCTAAAATCAATGAAATTATATATTTTTTTCCCACATCCATCTACACACAATACCCCATAGAATTTGTTGCAAATTTATTAAAAATCAAAAACAGAAATACTTTATTTACGTAAGTATTCAGACCCTTTGCTATGAGACTCAAAAATTGAGCTCTAGTGTATCCTGTTTCCAGTGATCATCCTTGAGATGTTTCTAGAACTTGATTGGAGTCCATCTGTAATGAATTCAATTGATTGGACATTATTTGGAAAGGCACCTGTCTATATAAAGGTCTCACAGTTGCCAGTCCATGTCAGAGCTAAAACCAAGCCATGAGGTCGAAGGAATTGTCCGTAGAGCTTCGAGACAGGATTGTGTCAAGGTACAAATCTGGGTAAAGGTACACAAAAATGTCTGCAGCATTGAAGGTCCCCAAGAACACAGTAGCCTCCATCATTCTTAAATGGAAGAAGTTTGGAACCACCAAGACTCGTCCTGGAGCTGGCTGCCCGGCCAAACTGAGCAATAGGGGGAGAAGGACCTTGGTCAGGGAGGTAACCAATAGCCCGATGGTCACTGACAGAGCTCTAGAGTTCCTCTGTGGAGATGGGAGAACCTTCCAGAAGGACAACCATCTATGCAACACTCCACCAATCGGAGCTTTATGGTAAAGTTGCCAGACAGAAGCCACTCCTCAGTAAAAGGCACATGACAGCCTGCTTGGAGTTGATTGAAAAGGCCCCTAAATGACTCTCGGACCATGAGAAACAAGATTCTCTGGTCTGATGAAACCAAGATTGAACTCTTTCGCCTAAATGTTAAGCTTCACATCTGGAGGAAACCTGGCACCCTCCAACAAGACAATGACCCTAAGCACACAGCCAAGACAATGCAGGAGTGGCTTTGGGACAAGTCTCTGAATGTCCTTGAGTGGCCCAGCCTGAGCCAAGACTTGAACCCAATCGAACATCTATGGAGAGACCTGAAAATAGCTGTGCAGCGACGCTCCCCGTCCAACCTGACAGAGCTTGAGACAATCTGCAGAGAAGAATGGGAGAAACTCCCCAAATACAGGTGTGCCAAGCTCGTAGCGTCATAACCAAGCAGACTTGAGGCTGTAATCGTTGCCAAAGTGATTATTATATATTTCTAAAAACCTGTTTTTGCCTTTTCATTATGAGGTATTGTATGTAGATTGATGAGGGGGAAAAAACAATTGAATCTATTTTAGAATAAGGCTGTAACAAAATGTGGAAAAGGTCAAGGGGTCAGAATACTTTCCGTATGCACTGTATGTATGCAGCGCATTTGGAAAGTATTCAAACCCCTTTACTTTTTCCCGAAGCCACTCCTGTGTTGTCTTGGCTGTGTGCTTAGGGTCTTTGTCCTGTTGGAAGGTGAACCTTCACCCCAGTCGGAGGTCCTGAGCACTCTGGAGCAGGTTTTCATCAAGCATCTGTACTTTGCTCCGTTCATCTTTCCCTCGATCCTGACTAGTCTCCCAGTCCTCGCCACTGAAAAACATCCTCACAGCATGATTCTGCCACCATCATGCTTCACCGTAGGGATGGTGCCAGGTTTCCTCCAGACAATTCAAGGTTGGGTAGGTTACTTTTTAAATGTAATCCGTTACAGATACTAGTTACCTGTCTAAAATTGTCATCAGTAATGTAACTTTTGGATTACCTAAACTCAGCAACAAAATTTGATTACTTTCAGTTAATATTGGATAACTTCACCCGTAAAACATGTCCCAGTTCTTTTTTTTGAAACATTGAGAAATAGTTAAGTCGATTTTTGGGTCAAATTAACCAGTTATCTACCTCTGTTAAGCAGCTAGCTATCTATAGCTGCATGTAGCTGGTAGCTTGCCAGCTAGTTAGCTCCCAACTCTCAAGTGTATTTAAACTAACATCTGACCATCTCGGATATATGAAGTTATTTCAGAATGAAAAGTTAACTGGTTACATGAAACAGAATGAACAATACCACACAAAGACATGGGGGGAACAGAGGGTTAAATACACAACACATAATGAGGGAAATGAGAACCAGGTGTGTGGGAAAACAAGACAAGAGGAAAATGAAAAATGGATCGGCGATGGCTAGAAGACAGGCGACGTCGACCGCCGAGCACCGCCCGAACAAAGAGAGGCATCGACTTCGGTAGAAGTCGTGACAGTTAGATAATGTTTTCACTTAATGCATGTTTGTTGCATTCTCCCTGGTGCACTCGTTCGATTCGTGAACTGGCTGCTCATTCTAAATATCATAATCTAATCTGTCCGAAGTAGTGGCCGCCTGTGTTCATCTGGTTTTTGACATGCAAAAGTGAAATAGGTGTACATATGCTTTAATTCAAATGCACAGATTACTTAATACAATATATATATATATATATATATACAAAAGCATATGGACAATCCCTTCAAATTAGTGGATTCGGTTATTTCAGCCACATCCGTTGCTGACAGGTGTATAAAATTGAGCACACAGCCATGCAATCTCCATAAACAAACATTGGCACTAGAACGGCCTTACTGAATGGCTTAGTGACTTTCAACGTGGCACCGTCATAGGATGATGACACCTTTCCAACAAGTCAGTTCGTCAAATTTCTGCCCTGCTAGAGCTGCCCTAGTCAACCGTTTATGCTGTTATTGTGCATGTGCAATGCCAAGCGACAGCTGGAGTGGTGTAAAGCTCGCCGCCATTGAACTCTGGAGCAGTGGAAACACATTCTCTGGAGTGACAAATCACGCTTCACCATCTGGCAGTCCGACAAACGTATTTGGGTTTGGCGGATGCCAGGAGAACGCTACCTGCCCAAATGCACAGTGCCAACTGTAAAGTTTGGTGGAGGAGGAACAATGGTCTGGGTCTGTTTTTAAAGGTTCGGGCTAGGCCACACGCTACAGCATACAATGACATTCTAGACAATGCTATGCTTCCAACTTTGTGGAAACAGTTTGGGGAAGGCCCTTTCCTGTTTCAGCATGACAATGTGTCCGTGCACAAAGCGAGGTCCATACAGAAATTGAGATCGGTGTGGAAGAACTTGACTGGCCTGCACAGAACCCTGACCTCAATCCCTTCGAACACCATTGGGATGAATTGTAACGCCGACTGTGAGCCAGGCCTAATTGCCCAACATTAGTGCCCGACCTCACTAATGCTCGTGGCTAAATGTAAGCAAGTCCCCGCAACAATGTTCCAACATCTAGTGTTACAGGTGCAAACGGAGGACCAACTCCATATTAATGCCCATGATTTTGGAACAAGGTGTTCAAGAAGCAAGTGTCCACATTCTTTTGGTGAAGTAGTGTTTATTTTCCCAAGAAACTACCAGTAGTTTGAACACTTGGAATAATATTTCTATCATGCTGCTTTGTTGATAACTCCAACCACCACCTCATCCTATACAGTTTTAGTCAGTGTTATTCTTTCTCCTGGGCCTGTATTCACCAAGCGTCTGAGTATGTGTAGTGATCTAGGATCAGCTTCTGTCTTATTTATTATGATCTAAAAGGCTAAACTGATCCTAGATCATCACTCCTACTCCAAGACGCTGGGCCCTTGGAGTTTCCATCACGTGCCTTAATTTGACAGAAACCGATTGAGGTGGGCATTCAGAGTGAAAACCAGGAGGAAGGCAGAAGGACGGAGGGATGAGGGAGAAGATGTAGAGGAGGTAACAGGATTCTCATGAATGTTTCATGGATATTATTTTTCTTCCAGACGCTGTGCTTCTTCTCTGGATAGGGAGAGGCGAAGCAGACAGACAGTTCTGCTAACTGACTGATGAGTCAGTCTGATTCTGTCATGTCTCTCCTTTACTGAACAGACTCAGGGCTTTATGCTTTCAGAATCACTAATCCCAAAACTATTGGGAGCAAAACAAAACACCTATTTGGAGGCCATGCATGAATGTCTGATTCCTATGAAAAATTGCCTGCAACTGAAAATCAATTCAAGCATTCTGTCTTGTGGTATGGGAAGGTTGTTGTTCTGTACATTACCCCAGGAACTCCCTGTTACAGATTTGATTGAGTAGAACCCACAGTCCGGGCCAGCTTGAGGCTGCCAATGCATCTCAGTAATGGCCAAAGTTTTATAGGTACAAGTTACAGCCACTGTCAGGGCTTTGGGACTTAGCCTGGACAGCGCAACAATCAAAACCTTGTTTCCCAATAGAATCATTCACTGTTTCATGCCAACTACAATATACACTGAGTGTATAAAACACTAGGAGCACCTTCCTAATATTAAGTTGCACCCCCTTTTGACCTCAGAAGAGTCTCAATTCATCAGGGCATGGACTCTACAAGGTGTTGAAAGCGTTCCACAGGGATGCTGGCCTATGTTGACTCCAATGCTTCCCACAGTTGTGTCAAGTTAGCTGGATGTCCTTTTGGTGGTGGACCATTCTTGATACACATGGGAAACTTGTGTGGAAAACCCAGCAGCGTTGCAGTTCCTGACACCAACCAGTGCGCCTGGCTCCTACTACCATACCCTGTTCAAAGGCAGTTCAATCTTTGGTCTTGCCCTCTGAATGGCACACATACACAATCCATGTCTCAACTGTCTCAAAGCTTAAAACCTTTCTCCCCTTCATCTACACTGATTAAAGTGGATTTAACAAGTGACATCAATAAGGGATCATAGCTTTCACCTGGATTTATCTGGTCAGGCTGTCATGGAAAGAGCAGGTTGTTCTAATGTTTCGTACACTCAGTGTATGATTTCATTCAAATAGTCTATAATGCTATTTGGTATTCCAAAAGCTATTCTGGAGATACAACGACACCATAGACCTACATTGAAGAATAAATACTGTAACACCACAGTAATGAAGCTGCAAACACCCCCAGGGCCTTTGTACCAGAACGTTGGCGGTAGTCCCATGCTGTTGTCCTCTGATTGGCGTTTCACAGTTTGATGGAAAGCAGGAGATTGCGCAACAGGCAGTACATGACAAGTACATCACAGCTGATAAACCACAGGCCCCAAAAAAAAGGAGAAGAGGAGACCAGAGTCGACGGAGGGAGAGAGAGAGAAGGGAGAGAGGGAGGCCATCTCCATTTGGCAGACGTGTGTGATTTCTAAATACCACTCTCCCTCCCTGTGACATTGACAGAACAAACCTGGAACTTCAGTTGCAACACAACAACAACAAACTCCCATCTGAGAGTTTTAACACGGGCTGACAAAGACAAGGTGCCACTGATGAACAACGTCAAAAACAGCAAGAATGTACCAGGGTACACTCAGCTGAAAACAGGTAATACAATGTTACAGCAAAGACTGTGATCTTCTATGAGTCTATAAAGCACTGAGCACATTTCTCCTTCTTATCTTTCATGATAATTACTTCTTAAGCTATTCAAAGATGGGAGAAAATCTCAGAACTATCTTGGAGATTTAACAGCGATCCCTTGGCTCGGGCGTGTGGGGTGGAGCAGGCAGCCTGCTCAGGAACACCAATTAATAACTTAGCCTTGTCAGTGGAGTCCCATGACAGAGATGAGACTTATCAGGGACAGTATGGGGAATACCAAACACATGCTCACTTACGCACACACACTTAAACGCATGCACACACAGAGGACACACATGCAGGGGATACACACACACACACACACACACACACACACACACACACACACACACACACAGAAGACACACACACACACAGAGGACACACACACACACACACAGGACACACACACACACACAGAGGACACACACACACACACACACAGAGGACACACACACACACACAGAGGACACACACACAGAAGACACACACACACAGCCAGACTACATCATAGACATCCTATAACAGGATCTCTATGGACGACATGCATTCGTCGGCTCAAAACACAACGTCATTTCTTGTGAGTGACGGTACCGTCTAATTACCCATGCTAATGAATGATTATACACACACCACTGCAGATCATGCGGATGCTACAATAACAAGCCAACCAACTAACAACTAAAGCTAAACCCATCCTTTCACATTCTTCTGTGAATTCTCTAAGTTTGACATTTAGTTGCCCGGAACCAAATGTATTACACATTCAACTGTAATACAGGGATCATTTCAGATGCACAAAGTGCTCAGCATTAGAAGTAACTTTCCAGTCAATCCATTCCATTATGTAAAGAATAGCTTAAAAACACTTCAAACCACACACTTCACAGGCTAATTCAATTATGTGGTTCACACCCAGAAGATATCCCTTCAAACTGATGGCTTTTGACTGTGACACACTGCTCATATAGTTCAACATCCCACCATCTCCTCCCCAGCCTGACCTGCCGTTCCTCTACAGCTCTGTTTAGTTAGGGAAATAAAGCACATTGCAAATGGCTGCCTTAGTCTGGTCACATTGTCTAGTCAGGGTAGTACATCTCTATTGGCTCTGCAAAAGCCTCTGTGTCCTGTGAGGTCAGACCTCTGTGTCCTGTGAGGTCAGACCGTGACAGGATAAAGTGGTACTGTCCTCCTCAAGGAGAGGCCACCACGGATACACACACCTGCACATACATTTTCTCTCTCTCTCACTGGTTTTAACACACACACACACACACACACACACACACACACACACACACAAAAAGCATAGTGATCAAGAGGACTGATATGGTCCCCACTCTCCATCCTTCCCTCCACTGGAGACTCACTTGTTATGGTGTCTGAGTAACTACGTTAAGGTAGCTGGAGATGGAGGAAAAGAGGAAAGAGAGCCAGAGCAGGAAACAATGTGATTCACCCAGCCAGCCCCAGCACACCATCCATCAACTGAAATCATCACCCACGCTTGTTTGGAACAATCTGTCTCAATGACATTGAGGAATGCAGGTGCACCAGCAAGAGGAGCTGATCACCTGTGAAAACACTCCGATAGGTGTGTCTAAAACCCAAAACAGAGCTCAGATAACAAGAGCAATGAAGGATGATGCAGGGGTGACTAAAGATTTGTAAAAAAGATTCACTGATTCGCCATGCTTGATGCTATGCCCTGACTAATGCAGTTTATAGTCTGTTCACTGGAGGAGAGATTCATATCCACATTAGGGGATTTTCAGAGAGCTAGTCCCTGCCATGTTTCCCCAATACACACACACACACACACACACACACACACACACACACACACACACCTGACTGCCCAGTATTGATCAGAAAGGGGGAGGGTCTTCTGCTGCAGTGCACGTTGCTGCAAAAACAATCCTAGTGAGAGATAGAGAGAGAGAGAGAGAGAGAGAGAGAGAGTGAGAGATAGAGAGAGAAAAATGGGCCTGCTGTAGAGAAAACCCTATCCTTTGAAAGACTATCTTATCAACCAGAGAACAGTCCCCTCGTTACAAGATGGACCTCAAAAATGTTAGATGATTTTAAGGCTAAATTGACAACTTGCTTCATTCATATGATATTCAATAATAAAAACACACGTGAAACCAAAAAGGCAAGGACGGTAATTTCTGGAATGGCATTGTTTTGTAAGGTAAATGAGCCAAATGATTCCTGGCATATGTCTCCTGATGATTCCTGGCATAAGTCAATAGCATCAGATCAAACCCAGTCTAGACAGTAATGGGAGCAGAATAGCATTTGGGGAATGTAATGGAAAAATTATTAAAGACAAACTAGGGACAAGACGTAGCGATCTAATTTCTAAATGATGTACAGCTCATGTACCAGCTGGTGCATTCTCCTGCTCCAATATACACAGCCATATTACCACTGGTGAAAGGTGCTTCAGCTGGTTAAGACCCAGTAGACAAAAACCCAAATAGCACTGTATCATAGCTGTGAAGGGGATTGTGTTAAGACACGTGATCGTTTTTAGATCACAGAGGGTTGTTTACATTCACAACAGAAAAAGTCTACCCTTTACTTCCTGCCACAATACAACATCTAACTGATATTAACTGTGAAATTGTAAGTACTTTACACAGCCTAAAAACAAACATGTCACCCAGCTTGAATATTGGGACATCATGGTGAACTCTAGAATTTGGGACAGCGACAACTACTGCTGTAGGGTTACATTTCCGTCTGCTTTGGGAGGATTAGCCATTTCTGGCTTCCAGTCAAGTGGGGTCGAGGGCTACATCACATAATTTACAACTTCCATCCCAGTCACGTTGATTACATTTTTGTCTGCGGTGTGTTCAGAGGGGCGTCTTTGTTTTTGGTGCATCCTTAGTGGCACCAAGGATACGGCAGTATGAATATTACTGCTCAGATTTTTAATATGGGCTTAATTTCTCTCAGCGAGCTCCTGGGGTGTCCTCCCACTGTGCTTCTCCCTGGGGCTCTCCTCTTGTTCCCTCCTTGTTCTCATAACACACGCCAACCTCCTCTCCTTGCCACCAGCTCTCCACACAAGGCAAGTCTCGAGGACTCTTTCTTTTGTCAACTGCAGCACCTGCATTACAGTGCAGGATAGTCCTAAATACGCAATTCATCAGATCTTACTGGCCGTATATAATACACCTACTTACTCTAGTCTGTGGCCAGAAATCAACATTTCATACACCCATACTGTGTAAAATGTGTGTTCCACTGCCATGTACACACAGCTTATCCATATCACAACCATTCTTGCTGCCATGACCTTATCAACATTTGCCATTATTTGATCTTATACTAGTACAAGTCTAGAACCGACTGTTACCTACGGTATTCATTTCACAGAAAGCTGCTTTCATCTTGGCATCGTACAATTTGTTTTCATGGTTCTGCATGTATGACGAAATAGACCTTCTCTCCCACTCCTAGTGAGTCTGGGGCCTCAGAGATACGTAGCTAGCTAGGCTCCATAGGTAGACAAGTCAAACAGCATCACTGAACTTAGAAGTACTATTGCCAGTCCAACACACTGCAATCACTTTAAAATAGTCTAAGACAATACCAGTGGACTTGTTTGGCATCACTAACTAGACTACAGCCATTGGGGAAAACACAGGTAATCATTAGGGCTGGAAATGACCAGGGACCTCATAATAAGATATTATCACGATACTTAGGTGCCTATTCAATATGTATTGTGATTCTCACCATTCTATGTATTGCAATTCTATTTCAATTTGATGTTACAAAGATATTTCTCACTATATGTCTGCGGTAGAGAGACAAGAAAGAGCCATGAGGAAACCAGTTTTGATCAGTCATGGAAATAAAAGTGCTGCAAACACATAGGATGACTAGCGCTAGCTAACGCTAACTACAGAAATAATTACAAATATTTATATAATATCGTTCAAAAATAATATAGCGATATGCAACTGTATTAATTCCCCCCCCCCCCTCTAAAGTACAGCAGACAACGTATCTAGAGTAAGCACGGACAAATGAATGCTTGGGAACAACCTTGAGCATCAAAGAGATATTTGTTTCATGCCTGTTTAGTAGTTAGACAACACAATAGCCCTAGTTTGCATTTGAAACTAACACCAAGGCCACTTTGTACTGTACAGTACAAGCCCACATGATTCACTTGTTACACTATGGAAGACATAATTTTTTATTTTACCCTTATTTTACCAGGTAAATTGGCTGAGAACACGTTCTCATTTACAGCAATGACCTGGGGAACAGTTACAGGGGAGAGGGGGGGTGGGGGGGGGTGAATGAGCCAATTGGAAGCTGGGGATGATTAGGTGGCCATGATGGTATGAAGGCCAGATTGGGAATTTAGCCAGGACACCGGGGTTAACACCCCTACTCTTAGTATAAGTGCCATGGGATCTTTAGTGACCACAGAGAGTTTAACTTCCCATCCAGAAGACGGCACCCTGCACAGGGCAATGTCCCCAATCACTGCACTGGGGCATTACAATCTTCTGTTTTTAAACCAGTGGAAAAAGTACCTCCTACTGGCCATCCAACACCACTTTCAGCAGCATCTGGACTCCCATCCAGGACCAACCCTGCTTAGCTTCAGTGGCAAGCCAGCAGTGGGATGCAGGGTGGTATAATGCTGGCAAAATCGATTTGTTACACTATGGAACACATGATTAGTTTGTTACACTATGGAACACATGATTCATTTGTTACGCTACGGAACACATGATTCATTTGTTACACCATGGACACATGATTCGTTTGTTACACTATGGAACACATGATTCATTTGTTACACTATGGAACACATTAATCATTTGTTTCACATCATTAATTTGTTACACTATGGAACACATCATTCATTTGTTACACATCATTCATTTGTTACACGTCATTCATTTGTTGCACTATGGAACACATCATTCATTTGTAACACTACGGAACACATGATTCATTTGTTACACTATGGAACACATCATTAATTTGTTACACTATGGAACACATCATTAATTTGTAACATATTATTTATTTGTTGCACTATGGAACACATCATTTATTTGTAACACTATGAACACATTATTAATTTGTTGCACTATGGAACACATGATTAATTTGTTGCACTATGGAACACATCATTCATTTGTAACACTATGGAACACATCATTCATTTGTAACACTATGGAACACATCATTCATTTGTTACACTATGGAACACATCATTAATTTGTAACATATTATTAATTTGTTGCACTATGGAACACATCATTCATTTGTAACACTATGGAACACATGATTAATTTGTTGCACTATGGAACACATCATTCATTTGTAACACTATGGAACACATCATTCATTTGTAACACTATGGAACACATCATTCATTTGTAACACTATGGAACACATCATTCATTTGTAACACTATGGAACACATCATTCATTTGTAACACTATGGAACACATCATTCATTTGTAACACTATGGAACACATCATTCATTTGTAACACTACGGAACTAATCATTCATTTGTTACACGTCATTAATTTGTTACACTATGGAACACATCATTCATTTGTTACACTATGGAACACATCATTCATTTGTTACACTATGGAACACATCATTCATTTGTTACATATTATTAATTTGTTGCACTATGGAACACATCATTTATTTGTAACACTACGGAACACATGATTAATTTGTTGCACTATGGAACACATGATTAATTTGTTGCACTATGGAACACATCATTCATTTGTAACACTATGGAACACATCATTCATTTGTAACACTATGGAACACATCATTCATTTGTAACACTATGGAACACATCATTCATTTGTAACACTATGGAACACATCATTCATTTGTAACACTATGGAACACATCATTCATTTGTAACACTACGGAACTAATCATTCATTTGTTACACGTCATTCATTTGTTACACTATGGAACACATTATTAATTTGTTGCACTATGGAACACATCATTCATTTGTAACACTATGGAACACATTATTAATTTGTTACACATTATTCATTTGTTACACTATGGAACACATTCATTTGTTGCACTATGGAATACATTCATTCATTTGTTACACGTCATTCATTTGTTACACTATGGAACACATTATTAATTTGTTGCACTATGGAACACATCATTCATTTGTAACACTATGGAACACATTATTAATTTGTTACACATTATTCATTTGTTACACTATGGAACACATTCATTTGTTGCACTATGGAATACATTCATTCATTTGTTACACGTCATTCATTTGTTACACTATGGAACACATTATTAATTTTTTGCACTATGGAACACATCATTCATTTGTAACACTATGGAACACATTCATTTGTTACACATTATTAATTTGTTACACTATGGAACGCATTCATTTGTTACGCTATGGAACACATTATTAATTTGTTACACATTATTAATTTGTTACACTATGGAACGCATTCATTTGTTACGCTATGGAACACATTATTCATTTGTTGCACTATGGAACACATCATTCATTTGTAACACTATGGAACACATTCATTTGTTACACATTATTAATTTGTTACACTATGGAACACATTATTAATTTGTTACGCTATGGAACACATTATTCATTTGTTACACTATGGAACACATTCATTTGTTACACATTATTAATTTGTTACACTATGGAACACATTCATTTGTTACACATTATTCATTTGTTACACTATGGAACACATTCATTTGTTACGCTATGGAACACATGAATCATTTGTTACGCTATGGAACACATGAATCATTTGTTACGCTATGGAACACATGATTCATTTGTTACGCTATGGAACACATTATTCATTTGTTACGCTATGGAACACATGAATCATTTGTTACGCTATGGAACACATGATTCATTTGTTACGCTATGGAACACATTATTCATTTGTTACGCTATGGAACACGTGAATCATTTGTTGCACTATGGAACACATCATTCATTTGTTGCACTATGGAACACATGATTAGTTTGTTACACTATGGAACACATGATTAGTTTGTTACACTATGGAACACATGATTAGTTTGTTACACTATGGAACACATGATTAGTTTGTTACACTATGGAACACATCATTCATTTGTTACACTATGGAACACATGATTAGTTTGTTACACTATGGACACATGATTAATTTGTTACACTATGGAACACATGATTCATTTGTTACACCATGGAACACATGATTAGTTTGTTACACTATGGAACACATGATTAGTTTGTTACACTATGGAACACATGATTAGTTTGTTACACTATGGAACACATGATTAGTTTGTTACACCATGGACACATGATTAATTTGTTACACCATGGAACACATGATTAGTTTGTTACACTATGGAACACATGATTAGTTTGTTACACCATGGAACACATGATTAGTTTGTTACACTATGGAACACATGATTAGTTTGTTACACTATGGAACACATGATTAGTTTGTTACACTATGGAACACATGATTAGTTTGTTACACCATGGACACATGATTAATTTGTTACACTATGGAACACATGATTAATTTGTTACGCTATGGAACACATGATTCATTTGTTACACCATGGACACATGATTCATTTGTTACACTATGGAACACATGATTCATTTGTTACACTATGGACAGAGAGAGAGATAAGGCTATACTATAGAAGTATATATATTGGTACAACAAGGTCACTCCACACCATATAGCTGCTATTCAGTGAATGACTGCATAAGGTGTATCTGAGAGAGACACCATTGGCTCCAGTATATACAGAGAGGTGTATCTGAGAGAGACACCATTGGCTCCAGCATATACAGTGAGGTGTACGTAAGAGGGACACCATTGGCTCCAGCATATACAGAGAGGTGTACGTGAGAGGGACACCATTGGCTCCAGTGTCTACAGACAGAGAGGCCTTTCCTTCATGCACTCTGGTCACAAAGACTCCCCATCACTGTCAGTAGCAGTCAGTGGCGTGCGACAGCACAGTACACCACCCACCACAGGCTGGGCCCCTGCCCATTACTTCACAGGGAGGAGACAGGTTAATGGAAAAGTATTGATCCCCTCCCTACGTACCACCGTACCCTGGATGAAGGGAGGAAGTAACAGTAACACTTCCACAACTTTGTGGAGTGTTTTTTATTCATTTATTCCGAGACAACCTGAGGTCTTGTGTGATGTGTGTGTGTGTGTGTGTGTGTGTGTGTCCAGGGTAGTCAGGGTGGAGTGTGAGAATAGAAAAAGGGCTCTGGAAATGGGGAGAGGAGGGAACAGAGGGACAGATCAACCTTGCAGCAGAGGACTGCAAGCTTCTTCTCTCGTCTCCTGTCTGTTTTCTCACAGCGGTCCTCTCGCGTCCGTCTTCCTCTCTCGTCTGTCCTCTCTCGTCTGTCTTCACTCCCAAGCAGAGACGGAGCTTTTCATTCGCCGATGGACCCAGCCATTTCATTTAGAGTGGGGGGAGCAGATCAGTTCCATTCCATCACCTCCCAACAACATCTAGCTCTGTCTGGGCTGTCTGCCGCTCCTTCAAAATCAGCTGGCTGGCTGGAAAGCTGCCCTCTTCACACTACACATCTTCTGTAGGCCTCCATACTCAGGAAACATTATACAGGTATATGCAGATATAGGTGGCATGTCAATTAGATTGAGCCCAAGGAAGGGTCGTGGGGTGGAGGGGTGGAGAGGGGCCAATTGGAGGTTGGTGCACTCAACTCCAGGAGTAGAAATTAGTTCGGGTATGTCACAGACACAGACTGAGACATGGGGCACATAGTAGGAGGTGTTTTTAGGAGTGGGTTGCAGTCTACCAGTCCACCACCTCAGGCACTTTGTAGAATGAGATGACAATGATTAATGGACCTGTGAGCCAGAGAGCTCGGGGACCCCTCTCTCCTCGATGGGTGATTTCTCTGTGGCCCTGTCGGCCCACTGGGGGACCCGTAGTGACTCAGTGTTGGGGGGGGGGGGGGGGGATGTCATCCACGGAAGTGCTAACCAGGTCAGACTTGACTGGAAACCCTGAGTTTGTCTGATCTGAGTGGGTGTAGACCTTAAGATCTGAAATGAAATGTATGAACTACATTAATTGATGAAGTGAGGTCATATTTTCATCCTTTTCCTCTTTTCCCATTGCATTGTGCTGAACAGGCCTTCACACCTGCGTCATCTGCTTGGTGGTTGATGGAGAAAAGCAAAGGCAGAAAAGCAGAACAATCTGTGCACTGTTAGATTACAATAAATTGTAATATGTTAATGTGCTCTTTGATTTCCTAGACTGTTGGTTTCCCATCTGCTTTAATAACACATCTCTCTGTAGAGAGCATTGATAAAAACAAAACTACTAGTTCAGTGTGACCTGTTGAAATCTGATCTCAGGTCAACTACTGTATTACCAATTACAGTTTACAGTATAAGAGCTTGCCGGGTTACAGTTGGTAGCAGAGAACAAAGAGAGAAACGGAGGAGATTGAACATTACACACCACTACCATTCATTGCTGGGAGTTGCTCTCGGTTGGCATTCTCAACATACCACTGCTTCCCTTCTCGCCTGGTGCTTACAGTGGCTGTGTACTAAATGGAATCATATTCCCTACATAGTGCACTACTTTTGACAAGGGCCCATAAGGCAAAAGGACTGAATAGGGCGCCATTTGGGACAAAGGCAGTATTTACAATCCCAGGCCTTCCTGGTAGTCAGAAATCAATACTACCCCACCGTATACCTCAGACAGAACTGACACTCTCTCTCCACAATGACAACTGAAGCCGTTAGCCAAAACTAGTCTGGGAAAGCTTATTGACGCACGCCGCAGAGAGGCGTAATTCTCTCTCTCTCTCTCAATTAAATTCAATTCAAAGGGCTTTAATTGGCATGGGAATATATGTTAACATTGCCAAAGCAAGTGAAATAGATAATAAACTAAATGGGGAAAAAAACTATCAAAAATGAACAATAAACATTACACTCACAATTTTTTTTAAAGAATACAGACATTTCAAATGTTATACTATTGGCTATGTACAGTGTTGTAACAATGTGCAAATAGTTGAAGTATGAAAAGGAAAATAAATAAACAGATAAATATAGGTTCTTTGTTCTTCACTGTTTTCCCTTTTCTCATGGCAACGGGCCACAGATCTTGCTGCTGTGATTGCCCTCTACGGTATTTTGCGTAACAGATATGGGAATTTATCAATGTCTGATTTGTTTTCAAATTCTTTGTCGGTCAATGTGGTCTGTGGGAAATGTGTCTCTCCAATGCGGTCATACATTTGGCAGGAGGTTAGGAAGTGGAAACCACGTGTTTGATACTATTCCATTGACTGCATTCCATCCATTATTATGAAACGTCCTCCCCTCAGAAGCCTCCATTGGTCTGTAAAAAATCAGTGATTTTCTTAATTTGGGGTCAGCACAGTGGTCAGGTATTCTGCCACTGTGTACTCTCTGTTTAGGGTCAAATGGCATTCCAATTTGCTCAGTTTTTTGGTCGATTCTTTCCAGTGTGTCAAATAGTTCTCTTTTTGCTTTGTCATAATTTGGTTATGAGACAGCTCTGAGAGGTCTGTTTGTGTTTGTGTGTCACTCTCTCTCAATTCAATTCAATTCAATGGCTTTTATTGGCATGGAAAAGACGTGTTTACATTGCCAAGGCAAGGGAAATAGATAATGAACAAAATTGTCAAGTTTGCAGGAGAAATGGATAAGTGTACAGTACCGGTCTTAGAGTTTTAGAACAGCTATTCATTCAAGGTTTTTTCTTTATTTTTTACTATTTTCTACATTGTAGAATAATAATGAAGACATCAAAACTATGAACAAACACATATGGAATCATATAGTAACCAAAAAAGTGTTGAACAAATCAAAATATATTTTATATTTGAGATTCTTCAAATAGCCACCCTTTGCCTTGATGACAGCTTTGCACACTCTTGGCATTCTCTCAACCAGTGGCTTATGCCGCACTGTGATAAACACACATTCCCGGTGGGTCTCTACAGAGTGCTGTTGGAGAGACGCATCGCTGCGGCACTCCACCAACGTTTTGTCAAAAAAAATGATCTAACATAAATCATGTAGCACATAATGGTTATGGTAGAGTCTGTGGCCTATTCTGTAGCCTACAGACTAGAGATAAAATGTATGACAATTCAATAAATAGACACGTTTTACATCATGTACGATTCTCAGATCAATTAGCCTAACCTAAATGGCAAACAATCAAATAACAAAAGCACTGACATGTTAACAAAACAACTTCTACATTTCCCGCTGTGTAAACACATTGCAAATAGGCTCACAATAACTCCTGACGAAGTTGGGTAGCTGATATTCAGCGCTTAAATAGCCAAACTGATTAGTCACAGGAATCAGGACTAATAAAATCAATGCAACGGCCTGTTTTACAAATGGTGGGCCTACTACATGGATGGGCATTCATAAGATTCCATTGTGGCCGACATAGTAGGCTACACCCCAGTAAGCACGAGCTGATGTCTTTTGGACGCCGTTTTTTGGTCCTGTCGTTTTGTTGGTGTTTTACAAACGGTAAGCTTACCACATAGATGGGCATTCATTAAATGTCAGGCATCTTTGTAGGGTACACCTCAGTAAGCACAGACCAACACCGATGCCCTCTGGAATTCTTTGTTTGGTATAGTCTAGACCGTCCTAGATTTCCACATCCACGGACATTGCTTTTTGGTCCGGCCCGGATCCGGCCCAATCATAGACGACTATGTTTGGTTCAGATTTTGTTTGGTCTGGACCAGCCTTGATTTGGCCCAAACATAGACGTCTATAAATGACATCTTTTCAACTTTCATTCAGAACCAAAAATGAACCCGATTTCTACGTACGGAAAATATTTATTTTCACCTTTCATTCAGAACCTAAACTTCAACGTCTGGAAAATATGTATTTACACAACTTTTCCACATCATTTTGCTTACTGGGACTATTCTAGTTTTGCGGGGTGCATTTTTTGGTCTCGCCGAGGGCGGCATGGCCCTGGTGCTTCATTTGTATAAGTTCCAAAAAAACATTCCTTCTTAAAAGGTCCAATGCAGCCGTTTTTAACTCAATATCAGATAATTTCTTGGTAACAATTAATTGTATTTCATTTATTTTATTCAACCTGTATTTTACTAGGCAAGTCAGTTAAGAACAAATTCTCATTTACAATGACGACCTACCCTGGTCAAACCCTAACCCAGACGACGCTGAGCCAATTCTGCGCCACCCTATGGGACTCCCAATCACGGACGGTTGTGATACAGCCTAGAACTGAACCAGGGTCTGTAGTGACACCTTTAGCACTGAGATGCAGTGCCTTAGACCGCTGCACCACTCAGGAGCCCTTACGTAGCATACTATGATTGTTTTAAATTAAAATGTTCAAAAAGCAACAAAATAGTTTTTTTTGCAAAGAGCAGGACTGTCTGTGCATGATCTGAGTGGGGAGGGGAAAACTAAAAATGTGCTGCTATTGGCAGAGAGGTTTGGAACTCTTTCTTATTGGTCTATTACCTAATTAATTGCATGGGGATGTCACCAGGCACGCCAAAATCCACCAAAACTGGCTGGAATTTCAGGCGATCTTTCCAAACAGTTCTTACACTTAAAAGGGCATTTTCACAATTTCACAGTATTATTCCAACCTCATAGTGTGAGAAAGAAGATGAGCGGGTGGCCAGAACGTCACAATAAACTTTTGTGAACTATTAACAGAAAATCTTTTTTTTTAAATAATACATATAGGAGCAGATCAGCACTGTAGATCCGGATGCACAACTGCAATGAGTTTTGACTTCTAGAACCTTCCTGAGGCAGCGTTAGTGCCTCATAGTGTGATAATATATAAAAACTAAAGAAAATCTTGTTTTGACTGCACTGGGCCTTTAAGCCTTTATAACAAAGTTGAATCCACTTGCTCTATACAATATTGTCATTTGAAGAGAAGTATTATCTCCATTTGAAAAAAATAATTTCTCCATTTCAAGAGAAGTAGTCTCTCCATTTCAAGAGAAGTAGTCTCTCCATTTCAAGAGAAGTAGTCTCTCCATTTGAAAAAAATAATTTCTCCATTTCAAGAGAAGTAGTCTCTCCATTTCAAGAGAAGTAGTCTCTCCATTTCAAGAGAAGTAGTCTCTCCATTTCAAGAGAAGTAGTCTCTCCATTTCAAGAGAATTAGTCTCTCCATTTCAAGAGAAGTAGTCTCTCCATTTCAAGAGAAGTAGTCTCTCCATTTCAAGAGAAGTAGTCTCTCCATTTCAAGAGAAGTAATATTTTAATTTTAAGAGAAATAATATATCCATTTGTTAGGAATAGAGGAGACCGGGATTGTGATTCGAGCAGTGGGACGCGACACCGATGACACTGGTCTGGTTTGGTGTGACTGTGGAGAGGCTGTGGATGGTCATGGAGTCCTCCTTTACTGGTATGGAAACAATGGGTCATCCTGATCTTCAATCTATTTATAAAAGCCCCTTATGCATGCTTGAAACCTCTGCCTAGTCTTATCTCCAAAGCAGCACAGTCATTAGAGCTGGGCGACATGGACCGTTTATAGTCACAGCTCTAACAGTCATACCAATTAACATTCCTGTACACTTTCCAACCCTTCTGAGAAAAGGACTCTCTCTTTCTCTCTCTCTCACGAGCACATACAGACACATATGTACTGAGACACAGTCACATACGCATGCACGTGCACACACACACACACACACACACACGAGGGCACACGCACACACATAGTAAATCAAGGGCGTTGTTATGAGATGAAAAGGGCAGAGTTCTCCTTAACACTAGAACCACCTTTCTGCCTATAAGTACCGCTAGAGTACGTTGCTGGGCATACCTTAGGATATGCATTAGATGCATGTCAACCCTCAATGTAGGCAAACATAAGAGCCAACACTTGATAAATAGTGTGTCAAGGATTAACTGCATGAAGAAATATTAGTGGAAATATACAGTATAAAAAAATCTAAATTATTTGTTCAGAGAGACTCAAGGATATGTTTTGTATAATGCTACAAAGTCGGCCTATAGCCTAAAAACATTACAGTGTAATCTATTGAATCAACTTTGTTTGTAGATTTGATTAGTAATAGAGTTATAGTAATTCATGAGGTCTGGTTACAGCTTCTTTTGACAACGTGAAATAAATAATATAATAATAATAATAATAATAATAATAATAATAATAATAATAACAATAATAATAATATAACCAGCCAGGTGCGCAGGTGAAATTATTTCACCGGTGCATGAATGATTGTTATGTATGAATTGCAAAAATAAATAGCCTATTTTAAGTTTATTTTGTTACCAGTTTTTGCTTAGTAGCCAGAGCAATGCTGCCGTGAGAGTGGTCATGTGCTGAACGCATGAACAGCACAGATATTCTTGGAAAAAGGTTGAATTGGAAATAGAGCTGAACGTCTTGAAATATGAAAGCTATTGAAAAACGGTAAATGTAATAGAAACAATTTGACAAGAGATAGGCCTAATATTGTCACTCATCAAATTATTGTTTATAGGATAAACAATAGCCGCCGGGGAGTCCGCACCAAAAGAATTGGAATGGCGACATTTGCGCGATCGGTTTTCTATCGCTCATTTGCACATCATGTTGATGATATCATGTCACCTTGTGGGACTGTGGGTCAATTAAATCAAATCAAATTTTAATCAGCTCTTGCGCCGAATACAACAGGTATACATACAACTTTACAGTGAAATGCTTACTTACGAGCCTCTAACCAACAATGCAGTTTAAAAAAAAAATACAAATTAGAATAAGAAATAAAAGTAACGAGTAATTAAAGAGCAGGAGTAAAATAACAATAGCGATACTATAAACAAGGGGGTACCGATACAGAGTTGCTGTGCGGGAGCACCGGTTAGTTGAGGTAATATGTACATGTAGGTAGAGCTATTAAAAGTGACTATGCATAGATGATAACAACAGAGAGTAGCAGAGGTGGGCAATGCAAATAGTCTGGGTGGCCATTTGATTAGATGTTCAGGAGTATTATGGCTTGGGGTAGAAGATGTTTAGAAGCCTCTTGAACTAAGACTTGGCACTCCGGTACCGCTTGCCATGCGGTAGCAGAGAGAAAAGTCTATGACTAGGGTGGCTGGAGTCTTTGACAATTTACAGAGCCTTCCTCTGACACCGCCTGGTATAGAGGTCCTGGATGGCAGGCAGTTTGGCTCCAGTGATGTACTGGGCCGTACGCACTACCTTCATTAGTGCCTTGCGGTCGGAGGCCAAGCAGTTGCCATTCCAGGCAGTGATGCAACCAGTCAGGATTCTCTCAATGGTGCAGCTGTAGAACCTTTTGAGGATATGAGGACCCATGCCAAATCTTTTCAGTCTCCTGAGGGGGAATAGGTTTTGTCGTGCCCTCTTCACGACTGTCTTGGTGTGCTTGGACCATGTTAGTTTGCTGATGATGTGGACACCAAGGAACTTGAATCTCTCAATCTGCTCCACTACAGCCCTGTCGATGAGAATGGGGGCGTGCTCGGTCCTCCTTTTCCTGTAGTCCACAATCATCTCCTTTGTCTTGATCACGTTGAGGGAGAGGTTGTTGTCCTGGCACCACACAGCTAGGTCTCTGACCTCCTCCCTATAGGCTGTCTCATTGTTGTCGGTGATCAGGCCTACCCCTGTTGTGTCATAGGCCATAACCAGCCTTTCAAAGCACTTCATGGCTACAGACGTGAGTGCTACGGGTCAGTAGTCATTTAGGCAGGTTACCTTAGTGTTCTTGGGCACAGGGACTATGGTGGTCTGCTTAAAACATGTTGCTATTACAGACTCGGACAGGGAGAGGTTGAAAATGTCAGTGAAGACGCTCGCCAGTTGGTCAGCGCATGCTCGCAGTACACGTCCTGGTGGTCCGTCTGGCCCTGCGGCCTTGTGAATGTTGACCTGTTTAAAGGTCTTACTCGCCTTGGCTGCAGAGAGCGCGATCACACAGTCTTCCTGAACAGCTGTTGCTCTCATGCTTGTTTCAGTGTTATTTGCCTCGAAATGACTATTGAAGTAGTTTAGTAGTTTGTTTGGTAGGCTCGTGTCACTGGGCAGCTCTCGGCTGTGCTTCCCTTTGTAATCTGTAATGGTTTGCAAGCGCTGCCACATCCGACGAGCATCAGAGCCGGTGTAGTACGATTCGATCTTAGTCTTGTATTGACGCTTTGCCTGTTTGATGGTTCGTCGGAGGGCATAGCAGGATTTCTTATAAGCTTGAACTTGTCTTTCATTCAGTGAGGTTCGCTCCTTGAAAATGGCAGCTCTAGCCTTTAGTTCAGTGTGGATGTGGCCTGTAATCCATGGCTTCTGGTTGGGTTATGTACTGTACGTACGGTCACTGTGGGTACAACATCATCGATGAACCCAATGACTGATGTGGTGTACTACTCAATACCATCGGAAGAATCCTGGAACATATTCCTGTCTGTGCTAGCAAAACAGTCCTGTTGCTTAGCATCTGCTTCATCTGACTACTTTTTTATTGATCGAGTCACTGGTGCTTCCTGCTTTAATTTTAGCTTGTAAGCAGGAATCAGGAGGATATAATTTTGGTCAGATTTGCCAAATGGAGGGCGAGGGATAGCTTTGTATACATCTCTGTGTGTGGAGTAAAGGTGGACCAGAGTTTTTTCCCCTCTGGTTGCACATTTAACATGCTGATAGAAATTTGGTAAAACGGATTTAAGTTTTCCTGCATTAAAGTCCCCGGCTACTAGCAGCTCCGCCTCTGGGTGAACGTTTTCCTGTTTGCTTATGGCGGAATACAGCTCATTCAGTCTGGTCTTAGTGCCAGCATCAGTCTGTGGTGGTATGTAGACAGCTACAAAAAATACAGATAAACTCTCTGTGTGGTCTACAGCTTATTATGAGATACTCTACCTCAGGCGAGCAAAACCTCGAGACTTCCTTAGATATTGTGCACCAGCTGTTATTTACAAAAATGCATAGTCCGTCACCCCTTGTCTTACCAGACGCCGCTGTTCTGTCCTGTCGATATAGTCTCCCCACTGGAAGCCCAAGATAGGGGGAGCGGGGGAATCTATCAAATAGCGCACCTCTAACTTTGTACAGTACTAATGCAATTAGTAAAATCAGTCACAATACAAAATGCTACCAAATAAACCACAATTCATTCATAATACTGTGAATATATACAGTTGAAGTCGGAAGTTTACATACACTTAGGTTGGAGTCTTAAAAACTAAATTGTACAACCACTCCACAAAATTCTTGATAACAAACTATAGTTTTGGCAAGTCGGTACATCTACTTTGTGCATGACACAAGTCATTTTTCCAACAATTGTTTACAGACAGATAATTTCACTTATAATTCACTGTATCACAATTCCAGTGGGTCAGAAGTTTACATACACTAAGTTGACTGTGCCTTTAAACAGCTTGGAAAATTTCAGAAAAGGATGTCATGGCTTTAGAAGCTTCTGATAGGTTAATTGACATCATTTGAGTAAATTGGAGGTGTAGATGTGGATGTATTTCAAGCGCAGTGCCTCTTTGCTTGACATCATGGGAAAATCAAAAGAACTCAGCCAAGACCTTAGAAAACAAATTATAGACCTCCACAAGTCTGGTTCATCCTTGGGAGCAATTTCCACAAGCCTGAAGTTGCCATGTTCATCTGTACAAACAATAGCATGCAAGTATAAACACCATGGGATCACGCAGCTGTCATAACATTCAGGAAGGAGACGCGTTCTGTCTCCTAGAGATGAACATACTTTGTTGCGAAAAGTGCAAATCAATCCCAGAACAACAGCAAAGGACCTTGTGAAGATGCTGGAGGAAACAGGTACAAAAGTATCTATATCCACAGTAAAACGAGTCCTATATCAACATAACCTGAAAGGCCGCTCAGCAAGGAAGAAGCCACTGCTCCAAAACCGTCATAAAAAAGCCAGACTACGGTTTGCAACTGCACTTGGGGATGAAGATCGTACTTTTTGGAGAAATGTCCTCTGGTTTGATGAAACAAAAATAAACTGTTTGGCATTCATGACCATCGTTATGTTTGGAGGAAAAAGGGGGAGGCTTGCAAGCTGAAGAACACCATCCCAACCGTGAAGCACGGGGGTGGCAGCATCATGTTGTGGGGGTGCTTTGCTGCTGGAGGGACTGGTGCACATCACAAAATAGATGGCTTCATGAGGCAGGAAAAGTATGTGGATATATTGAAGCAACATCTCAGCCAGGAAGTTAAAGATTGGTCGCAAATTCCAAATGGACAGTGAACCCAAGGATACTTCCAAAGTTGTGGCAAAATGGCTTAAGGACATCAAAGTCAAGGTATTGAAGTGGCCATCATAAAAGCCCTGACCTCAAGCCTATAGAAAACTTGTGTGCAGAACTGAAAAAGCGTGTGCGAGCAAGGAGGCCTACAAACCTGACTCAGGTACACCAGCTCTGTCAGGAGGAATGGGCCAAAATTCACCCAATTTATTGTGGGAAGCTTGTGGAAGACCACCCAAAACGTTTGACCCGAGTTAAATAATTTAAAAGCAATGCTACTAAATACTAATTGAGTGCATGTAAACTTCTGACCCACTGGGAATGTGATGAAAGAAATTAAAGCTGAAATAAATCATTCACTCTACTATTATTCTGACATTTCACATTCTTAAAATAAAGTGGTGATCCTAACTGACCTAAGACAGGGAATTTTTACTAGGATTAAATGTCAGGAATTATGAAGAACTGAGTTTAAATGTATTTGGCTAAGGTGTATGTAAACTTCTGACTTCAACTGTAGTTTCACAGACATATTGTTGCATTTTTTTCCTGATTTGTGCGAAATCATTAAGAATAAATGTAAAAAATTCTGCACACCACCAAGGTGAATTGGTTTCGTCTTGGCTCTTGGTTGACAGTGTTGGGGGATGGGTAATGTATTGATACTTGAGTGCCAAATCAAGACAAATTTGTTTCTATTAGTCTTTGTTACTTCTTTTTGATATTTATTGTGTATATATTTTTATATTGATATGGTTTTAAATGTTTTGATTATTTATTTGTGTTGTTCCACATGTCTGAATAAAAATGACAGTTAGTGCAGAATGGTTGGGGGGTGGTGGTTCGCCCAGGGAGCCATACAAGCTAGAACCACACGTATTATGTGTAAAATTAGTTTCGGTATAGATCAGGTGTACTCTCGATGGGCCGGCAGTGCCAGCTGACTTGCATCGTTTGTTTCCCGCACATCAACTTGGATGCAGTCAAGGTTATGTTTTGCATTATTCTAAAGGCCTATTTCAACATGTAGCATGTTTTTGTTTCCCTGACAGTACATCTGATTAGTAATAGAGTTATAGTAATTAAAACAGTCCCATAGCAGCTTCTTTTTACAAAGTAAAACATACAAGAGAATAGTATGAACCCGCAAGGCCCGAGGTCAAATTATTTGCTGCTGGTAAATAGGCATAACACAAACTCTAAATCAACCTCTTCACCCTGCTTATCATTCAGTTAGGCTAATTTAAATTCGATTGTGAAGTAAGGTGCACAATTATCGTCCATTTGTCTTTCATTCAGTGAGGAGAGAGCCTGGCTGGGTAACAACGTCCTACAGCACATTGTCTTGGCGGGTAAGTTAGCAATATGTGTGACTTTTTTTATCCTTCTGTTTGTGACAAATGAGTAGTGTAAAATACAAACATTTAGGAAAAGTCAGGGAAGGAGCAGGACATATATTTTTTGCGAGGGGGCATATTTTTATTTATTTACAAAATCAAACGTCAGTGTTAAATACACATGAGAGAATGCACTGTTCTGCTTCAGTTACAACACAATGCTTTGGTTCTAAACAAGAGGAAAATACAACCATGAATCAAACTTTTGTGAAGCATTAAGCCACTTAAACATTTCTACTGGCCTGACTTTAGTTGTTACCTCTTTTTATTTGGGGTGAGAAATACACAAATAGAGTGGTAAATGTTGAAATAGCTCATATCCCGGCAGCTGGGACATAGAGGGCGTGGCTGACAAATGACTTTCTCACTTTTTTTGCAAACTTTCCGTGCAACTTGGTTGGTATCTTGAGAAAATGAACTAGAGTGAACATTCCAAATCAGAAAGGGAAGGGCAGAACACCCACAGCCAACAACAAACATATTATTCTTTGAATACGCCACAAGCTTAATTAGTAGTAATTCAAAATTGCTTGTGTGAAAATACTCTTAATCAGTTTGATTGTAAATAAAAAATCTTATTTTTCCCCATCCACACACAACCAATTAATTAGCATACCAATAGCAACATAAAACAAGTAGGAGCGAAATCCTATCGGGACACAATTTGAGGAGGCGACTAGAATATTTGCAATGCTGTTTATGGAGAACAAAGCGTATTGTTTACTACATACACTAGATAATGAATCCTCCATTTTTCTCCTTTCACACTAATGAAGTTTAGTCTTTGTTTTGCATTTTCAAGATATGCATTATTAGTAGTGATTAGGTGTAAGGAGTCTGTAATGATTAGAATCATTAAAAAAAAAAAAAAAAAATAGAATTGGTTCAAATTCTATCCAATACATATCCATACAAATATATGTGTCTCACAGGACCTTAAATAAGTCTAGGGAACAAACTAGACTTTTTAGAGAAGTCGTAAACAGATGTCCATAGATAGACAGCAGGCTAGTGGAGATCTCTGTATTAAAAGACTCTTAGTAGTAAGTAAGACTAAAGATTACCCAAGACCAGTGGTCACCAACAGGTCGATCACAGACTGTTGGTGGTAGGTGCACTTGATTCAGCAGCCCTAGCACCGGGAAGACAAAGTGTTCCCATTTTGAACCATTTCATGTGTCTGAAGGAAGAACTCCACCTACTCGGCAGGCCCAGAGAGCAAATCAAGTGCACCTATAGACATACCGCTGGCCAATCAGATAGCTCAGATCACCGTGTCTGCACAGTTTCCTCAACCATTGACTGTAAAAAGAAGTCTCAAATGCACAGAAAAGTTGATACTGTGAGATTTCAAAAACATGACTAGTGAAAGACTTTCTAGGAGAGCTCTTTGGTCTTGGCCAAGGTGGAGAGTTTGGAATCTGATTGATTGCTTCTGTGGACAGGTGTCTTTTATACAGTCTTTTATACACTCCCGTTAAGAGTATGCTCCTAATCTCAGCTCATTACCTGTTTAAAAGACACCTGGGAGCCAGAAATCTTTCTGATTGAGAGGGGGTCAAATAGTTATTTCCCTCATTAAAATGCAAATCAATTTATAACATTTTTGACATGTGTTTTTCGGAAATTGTTCTGTTGTTATTCTGTCTCTCACTGTTCAAATAAACCTACCATTAAAATTATAGACGGATCATGTCTTTGTCAGTGGGCAAACGTACAAAATCAGCAGGGGATCAAATACTTTTTTCCCCTCACTGTATAGCCCACTGCCCAAAACCTCATTGCTACAGAACTGTTTTTAATTGGTTAATGTGTATATACTTAAAATGTTTAAGTCACGTAGATATCTGCTTGCATTTTGACTCAAAGTGATCTTGATCGGAAAAGGTTGGTGACCGCTGGCCTACTGTAGACTCTCCTCAATACAGGAACTTGAATATGAACATTCAAATGGAACTTCATGTTGTGCAAATACAACTGCCGCATCATCATAATAGAGAAAACATAGAGTAAGCCTCACAAGAGGCTGGTGACGGGAGGATGGCTCATAAAGTAACAAAGCCTACCATCAGTAACACACTACGCCGCCAGAGACTCAAATCCTGCAGTGCCAGATGTGTCCCCCTGCTTAAGCCAGTACATGTCCAGGCCCGTCTGAAGTTTGCGAGAGAGCATTTGGATGATCCAGAAGAAGATTGGGAGAATGTCATATGGTCAGATGAAACCAAAATATAACTTTTTGGTAAAAACTCAACTCGTCGTGTTTGGAGGACAAAGAATGCTGAGTTGCATCCAAAGAACACAGCAACAGCCCCAAAACATCACTGCTCTAGAGGATATCTGCATGGAGGAATGGGCCAAAATACCAGCAACAGTGTGTGAAAACCTTGTGAAGACTTACAGAAAACGTTTGACCTCTGTCACTGCCAACAAAGGGTATATAACAAAGTATTGAGATTAACTTTTGTTATTGACCAAATATTTATTTTCCACCATAATTTGCAAATAAATTCATTAAAAATCCCACAATGTGATTTTCTGGATTTTTTTTCTCATTTTGTCTGTCATAGTTGACGTGTATCTATGATGAAAATTACAGGCCTCTCATCTTTTTAAGTGGGAGAATTTGCACAATTTGTGGCTGACTAAATACTTTTTAGTCAGCCACCAAAAATATAAATGCAACAATTTCAAAGATTTTACTGAGTTACAGTTCATATAAGAAAATCTGTGAATTGAAATAAATAAATTAGGCCCTAATATTATGGATTTCACATGACTAGGCAGGGGCGCAGCCATGGGTGGGACTGGGAGGGCATAGGCCCACCCACTGGGGAGCCAGGCCAAGCCAATTAGAATGAGCTTTTCCTCACAAAAGGCCTTTATTAGAGACAGAAATACTCCTCAGCCCCCACCCTACTAGAGAGCAGCACAAAATGCACCTGTGTAAAGATCATGCTGTTTAATCAGCTTCTTTATATGCCACACATGTCATGTGGATGGATTATCTAGGCATAGGAGAAATTTGTGCGATTTTGAGAGAAATACTTGGGTGTATGGAACTTTTCTGGGCTCTTATTTCAGCTTAATGAAACATGGAAACAACACTTTACATGTTGCCTTTATATTTTTGTTCAGTATAATTATAATTTCCAGAAAAATCTTCAGTATGACTTTAGGGGAGTATTAGATGATAGTGGCTGGGCGTGATGCTCTGTGCTGCGCTGGGCGTGTGGTCCCATCAGCGAGCGAGGCGTGAGGCGTGATGCATGAAGAACAGTCATGCAGCCACACAGACCGCATAGCACAGGAGACCCCAAGATTAGTCACACTAAGGCCCCAAGCTGCTCACACACTCCCCTCACAGCACCACCACGAATCCCAAAACGTAATACTACACCCCAATCACCACCACAGCATCATTACAATACAAGATACATAATGGACTTAAAGGCTACCTACCAGCAGTCAAAAATACAGCCAAAGTCACAACCGCAAGGGCAGTGCAATACAATACAGACACTCTACACCACCACAAGGGGCAGTGCAATACAATACAGACACTCTACACCACCACAAGGGCAGTGCAATACAATAAGGACACTCTACACCACCACAAGGGGCAGGACAATACAATACAGACACTCTACACCACCACAAGGGCAGTGCAATACAATACAAACACTCTACACCACCACAAGGGGCAGGACAATACAATACAGACACTCACACTACACCACCACAAGGGGCAGGACAATACAATACAGACACTCACTCTACACCACCACAAGGGGCAGGACAATACAATACAGACACTCTACACCACCACAAGGGGCAGGACAATACAATACAGACACTCTACACCACCACAAGGGACAGGACAATACAATACAGACACTCTACGCCACCACAAGGGGCAGGACAATACAATACAGACACTCTACACCACCACAAGGGGCAGGACAATACAATACAGACACTCTACACCACCACAAGAGGCAGGACAATACAATACAGACACTCTACACCACCACAAGGGGCAGGACAATACAATACAGACACTCTACACCACCACAAGGGGCAGGACAATACAATACAGCCACTCTACACCACCACAAGGGGCAGGACAATACAATACAGACACTCTACACCACCACAAGGGACAGGACAATACAATACAGACACTACACCACCACAAGGGGCAGGACAATACAATACAAACACTCTACACCACCACAAGGGACAGGACAATACAATACAGACACTACACCACCACAAAGGAGAGGACAATACAATACAGACACTCTACTTCACCACAAGGGACAGGACAATACAATACAGACTCTACACCACCACAAGGGACAGGACAATACAATACAGACACTCTACACCACCACAAGGGACAGGACAATACAATACAGACACTACACCACCACAAGGGACAGGACAATACAGACACTCTACACCACTACAATGGACAGGACAATACAATACAGACACTCTACTTCACCACAAGGGACAGGACAATACAATACAGACACTCTACACCACCACAAGGGACAGGACAATACAATACAGACACTACACCACCACAAGGGACAGGACAATACAATACAGACACTCTACACCACCACAAGGGACAGGACAATACAATACAGACACTACAGCACCACAAGGGACAGGACAATACAATACAGACACTCTACACCACCACAAGGGGCAGGACAATACAGACAATCTACACCACCACAAGGAGCAGGACAATACAATACAGACACTCTACACAACCACAAGGGACAGGACAATACAATACAGACACTCTATACCACCACAAGGGACAGGACAATACAATACAGACACTCTACACCACCACAAGGGACAGGACAATACAATCCAGACACTCTACACCACCACAAGGGACAGGACAATACAATACAGACACTCTACACCACCACAAGGGACAGGACAATACAATCCAGACACTCTACACCACCACAAGGGACAGGACAATACAATACAGACACTCTACACAACCACAAGGGACAGGACAATACCATACAGACACTCTACACCACCACAAGGGACAGGACAATACCAATACAGACACTACACCACCATAAGGGACAGGACAATACAATACAGACACTCTACACCACCACAAGGGGCAGGACAATACAATACAGACACTACACCACCACAAGGGACAGGACAATACAATACAGACACTCTACACCACCACAAGGGGCAGGACAATACAATACAGACACTCTACACCACCACAAGGGGCAGGACAATACCATACAGACACTCTACACCACCACAAGGGACAGGACAATACCAATACGGACACTACACCACCACAAGGGACAGGACAATACAGACACTCTACACCACCACAAGGGGCAGGACAATACAATACAAACACTACACCACCACAAGGGACAGGACAATACAATACAGACACTCTACACCACCACAAGGGGCAGGACAATACAATACAGACACTCTACACCACCACAAGGGCAGTGCAATACAATACAGACACTACACCACCACAAGGGGGAGGACAATACAATACAGACACTCTACACCACCACAAGGGGCAGGACAATACAATGCAGACACTACACCACCACAAGGGGCAGGACAATACAAATCAGACACTCTACACTACCACAAGGGGCAGGACAATACAGAATACTGTCCATAATGTAACAGCGCAATACAGCCACATAAACCGCTAGAAGGACACAACCATTAAGACCAGGAAGATATAGCCTTTATATACACACACAATACACACATAACTATAAGATAAACAGCATACAACTTTATCCAACAATGATCAATATATGGCCCCAAATACCTTAAACCACATGCGCTAGGTGGGGAAATGAGGCGGTAGACACTGAACTCTACAAACTCTCAATACCTCCTTTACAATGCAGTGCTCTGCCAGTGATACAGCGTGAAGGCATTTAAAGTGGCAAGTTTAGTGCACAGCAAATACACAGCGCCCTGGACTTTGATGCAGTGGAGACCTAATGACTTCACAGTTTATGAGCTGGGAAAGGAGAGAGCTGAGGAACTAACCACAACTCAGCTGCTACAGTAGCCTAGTAAAACTAAACTCCACGATGTACTTCACATCAACAGAGTTCAGCAGCGACTAGTGTGGGCTGACATTGTCCCGTGTAATTGCATGCTATTCTTTGGGTGCTGAAAATGATAAGAACGCCATTTTATGTTATTCCACAAGCTCGAGTCAGCCCACACTAGTCACCGCTCAATTCTGTTAATATGAAGTACATTGTGGAGTTTAGTTTTACTTGGCTACTGCTGCTACTGCTATAGGCCTAATGTGCTTTCCAAACCATTTATCTATAATGAATTAAACAGGAGAAGGGAGACGGAACGGAGGGCATGCGTGGCAGAGAAGTCAACTCACATTTAAATCAGTTGGCTCCATGCCATAATACCTGCTCTAGTCTGGCTCTATATTCAGTCTACTTTGTGTCTTCACTAAGGAACAGGCAATCTTCCACACTGGTAATGCTGCAGATGTCTCTTATCTATTTTCACTCTCGAAGAGCATCTCTCTGTGTAGGTTGTTGTGGGAAATTACATGTTACAGGTGTCTGGCTCAACTAAGTGGAAGTGAAAGCATCCGGATTCACACACAAACACTTTGGTAACTACGTTGATAGACCTAGTCATCAACCACAATAAAGGCACAGGTCTCCAAACAGGGTGCCAAGTGAAGACGGAAAAATGTATCTCACTCGCTGTCCATGATGATATACTTATTTATTAATAGTTTAGAAATAGTTTAATATTAATGCTTACACATTCATTTTAAAAAGTGTTACCAATATTTGCAATCTTTTGATAGTTGAATGACTGGCTTCCAATAGGGTGCCAAGGGGAGTCATAAAGAAGATCCTCTCACTCGCTGTCCATTAACTTATTCAAGTGTTATTCCGAGGTCCACTAAGATGGTCTCCAAGTCACAAATGATAAACAACAACCTCCATGTATTTCGGATTGCGTGTAAATCAAAATGAGTTATAAACAATACTAGAAGAGTTCCTTGAATCCTGGGGACTGCATGACAATAAATCATTCAGAGACTCCAAGAGGGGTAACAATAATTCTCTCATGAAATTGTCCCCATTAATCACCCCCCAATGTTTTATGGGAAACAGCCTGCAAACGATGACACCCAAATAAATGTGGGTGCCTTCATATCTACACGTTTAAAAGAGATTAATTTAGAATAAATTCTTAATTATTTTTGCAACAAGCAGTTGCGGTTCACTGGGCTGTGGGCCAGAGGTCTCTTCTTCTTTTAATGAAAACAAAATTGAACAGAATAGAGACTTGTAGGTGGCAGAGAGGACCTGAGGCTATAGGCCTGTGACCTTGAGAGAGCTGAGCTTTCCATCCCAATGCCTGGATGTCTGCCTGGCAGGTACTGCCTCATTATCAACTGTACTCTGAACATTATAATGGCAGCTGCCAAAATTAGCAAAAGTTTATTTTAAATGTTTATTTGACCGCTGAACAAAGTTGGATTGTTTTTTTCAAAGTTGGTTGTGAGCATATACTGTAGTTGAGATATGCTAACCTCAAATTTATTCATAAAGGTTAGGCGGCATGTAGCCTTGTGGTTAGAGCATTGGGCCAGTAACCGAAGGGTGGCTTGATCGTAATCCCCGAGCGGACAAGGTACAAATCTGTGATTCTGCCCCTGAACAAGGCAGTTAACCCACTGTTCCTTAACCATCTCATTAAATAAAGGTTAAATAAAATAAAAATAGGCCTAGAAGTTAAAAGTCTAATGCACTGCAGACCGTCAAATCTAACCCCTTATCTACCTACACCAGTTAAAACTCCCTTAATCATTAGCATAGGGCCAATTACAAACTCTCAAATCCTAAGCTTATCTTCAGGTTGAGATTTAAAAGTATCTGTGAGCTGTGGCAGATTTATGTATTTTAAACAGCGAGCATAGCACTACTTAAAAGGGTCACCCGCATATATTGGATATTCATAAAGGGAAAGAAAATCTGCCTGTAAGATTACATTATGCATATCTGCCTGGAGCCACATACAATATGAAGAAAGAACCCCTCTTAACAAGGTCTCTCACAATGACTAACAGCTGCTTCCATAAATAAAATGCAGCGCTAGGTAACAAGTGTATTGTGTATAGAAAGGTCACCCAGTGCTCCAGGTTGAGTTGCAGTGCAGACAGTGCAGTGTTTCTCCAGGAACCATTGACTTGACAAAGTGGCTATGCCTTGACCCTGCTTAAATGTCAATCTGTTGAAAAACACCTCACCACAAATGGCTGTTCACACCTCCCAGCAGCCTGGAAAAATAATCCATTGTGAGGGGTCAGTGGCAGCGTAGGCTTGATAATTCACAGCTCAAATGGCAGAATAACAATGTTTGTGTTTGGAGTGAACTCAGATGGGCAGAGGTCGCACTGCACTGTACGGTGGCAGGAGGAGGAAGGGATTAATTATATACGGAACAAAAATTTAAAAGCAACATTTAAAGTGTTGGGCCCATGTTTCATGAGCTGAAATAAAAGATCCCAGAAATGTTCCACACACACAAAATGTATCTCAAATGTTGTGCACAAATTCGTTTTACATCCCTGTTAGTGAGCATTTTTCCTTTGCCAAGAAGAGGGAATGCTGATGAGTGTTATGTCTCTAATAAAGCCCTTTTGTGGGGGAAAAACTCATTCTGATTGGCTGGGCCTGGCTCCCCAGTGGGTGGGCCTATGCCCTCCCAGTCCCACCCATGGCTGCGCCCCTGCCCAGTCATGTGAAATCCATTGATTCATTCTAATTCGTTTATTTCAACTGACGGATTTCCTTATATGAACTGTAACTCAGTAGAACCTTTGAAAATAATGCATTTATATTTTTATTCAGTATAAAAACTCCACCTACGTAGCAGCTTGATGTGAATAGAGAAGCAGAGAGGAAACTAGTTACAAACTGCAGGTGGGTTTACAGTATGTGTCTCAAATGGCACACAGAATATGTAGTGCACTACTTTTGATGAGGGCCATCAAAAGTAGTGCACTATAATATAGTAGAGGTACTCTGATAGGGAACAGGATGTCATTTGGGACACAGTCTGTATCTCGGATCGAGGACCAATACTCTCACTAACAAGATGTCAGAGTCTGGCCATCTTGTCATTTGTGAAGGTGGAGAGAGGAGCACTTTTAAAATCTCTTGCAGAGCAGAACAGTCTTTACATCTCTCTCCTCCGGCACCAAGCAAGCCCCGAGCCCCGATGCTGATATGCTCATCCAGTGCTAGGCCATAACTCCTGGGAGAGATACGAGATTCTGTTCAAGTGATGGACTACCTCCCTCCATCAGTATGGTGTAAACGATCCAGCCAGGACAGTCAGCTATTCCATCTCTAGCTTGACAAAAAGATACGTCAGAATAAACAAAGTCAGCTGTGTCCTCTTGTTGCCTTTCATACACTTTTGCCATTCAGTCCATGCCAGCTGAAAAAGCCTATACTCCTGACCTGCAAGCCGATATTTCATTTCATAATTGGTTAAAATAGTTAGGGTTAAGGTAAGGCTGTCATTGTAAATAATCATTTGTTCTTAGCTGACTTGCCTACTTAAATAAAGGTTACAAATTTAAAAAAGAGTCCGTTTTAGATTTTGGTTAATTGTTTTGGAGGTCAGCAGTGTCCTTATAGCCTCTCCCATGCCAAAAAGCCACAACTGACCACTTTGAGCAGCCAGACTCAAGATTCACTTTAATTACTTGACAACATCTAGACTCAGTGTACCGGTAAATCAACGGCTAAAGAGACTCGACTGTGGAAGAGCGATAGCGAGAAATAGGCTAAAGTATTGCACCCTGCAATAAATAGGTTCAAGCTTAGTGCAGAGCTCCTAGGCAACCAACATCAAGGCTGCAACATGTTAGTCAGGTGGCAACAGAACTGTTCTACTTTCATTCAGACCAGGGACATCACCACTGAGAAATAGAAGGAAGCCCACAACAACAACTAAAGTCAAACTGTCACAGACAATAATAAAGAATACATTCAAGCATAATTCATTTATATTACGAGCGTAGTTGGTTAAGCCGCAGAAAAAAAGAGCAATCCACCCACTAGCCATGATTGGCTGTGATAACGAGTGGGCTGGAGTTCTGATTGGTCTGCCATGTAGCACGCTTCTGTCTATAACATGAGCTGGTCAGTATGTGTAGGTAATCCTTTCTAACACATAAAAAAAAAGATATCACCTAGTAGAACTGCATGAGTGTTGCTCTCCACTTTCTGGAGGACTGAGTTTTGAATTAGAGTATGATAGCTAAGGAGATGGAGAGAATTCTGCATTTTGATTTCAAATACAGTGGCGTGCGAAATTATTCACCCCCTTCACATTTTTCCTATTTAGTTGCCTTACAACCTGGAATCAAAATTGATTTTTGGGGGGGTTGTATCATTTGATTTACACAACATGCCTACCACTTTGAAGATGCAATATATTTCTTATTGTGAAAAAAACAAGAAAAGACACAAAAAAAAAACAGAAAACTTGAGCCACCCTTTTCAGCAATTACAGCTGCAAGTATCTTGGGTAACATCTAGCCACTGGGATTTTTGCCCATTCTTCAAGGCAAAACTGCTCCAGCTCCTTCAAGTTGGATGGGTTCTGCTGGTGTACAGCAATATTTAAGTCATACCACAGATTTTCAATTGGATTGAGGTCTGGGCTTTGACTAAGCCATTCCAAGACATTTAACTGTTTCCTCTTAAAACACTCGAGTGTTGCTTTAGCAGTATGCTTAAGGTCATTGTCCTGCTGGAAGGTGAACCTCCGTCCCAGTCTCAAATCTCTTGAAGAATGAAACAGGTTTCCCTCAAGAATGTCCCTGTATTTATTACCATGCATCATTCCTTCAATTCCGACCAGTTTCCCTGTCCCTGCCGATAAAAAACATCCCACAGCATGATGATGCCACCACCATGCTTCACTGTGGAGATGGCATTCTCTAGGTGATGAGAGGTGTTGGGTTTGCCCAAGACATAGTGTTTTCCTTGATGGCCAAAAAGCTACATTTTTGTCTCATCTGACCAGAGTACCTTCTTCCATATGTTTGGGGAGTCTCCCACATGCCTTTGGGCGAACACCAAACCCATTGCTTAGTGGTGTTGCAGACTGGGGCCTTTCAGAACATGTGTACATCTACTGAGATCATGTGACAGATAATGTGACACTTAGATTGCACACAGGTGGACTTTATTTAACTAATTATGTGACTTCTGAAGGTAATTGGTTGCACCAGATCTTATTTAGGGGCTTCATAGCAAAGGGGGTGAATATATATATGCACACACCACGTTTCCGTGTTTTATTTTAACTTCTTCGATATAGGGGGCGCTCTTTTAATTTTTGGATGAAAAACGTTCCCGTTTTAAACAAGATATTTTGTCATGAAAAGATGCTCGACTATGCATATAATTGACAGCTTTGGAAAGAAAACACTCTGACGTTTCCAAAACTGCAAAGATATTGTCTGTGAGTGCCACAGAACTGATGTTACAGAAAAAACCCAGATAAAAATACAATCAGGAAGTGCCACATTTTTTGAAACCGCCTCATGGCAATGACTCCTTATATGGCTGTGGAGGAGCTAGGAGTCAGCTTACCTTTTCCACGTTTTCCTCAAGGTGTCTGCAGCATTGTGACGTATTTGTAGGCATATCATTGGAAGATTGACCATAAGAGACTACATTTACCAGGTGGTCGCTTGGTGTCCTCCGTCGCAATTATTGCGTAATCTCCAGCTGCAGTATTTTTCCATTTGCCTCTGATGAGAAACCGACTGCCAGGAATGATTTTTCATCTAATAGAATTGTGAAAAACACCTTGAGGATTGATTCTAAACAACGTTTGCCATGTTTCTGTCGATATTATGGAGCTAATTTGGAAAATAGTTTGGCGTTGTAAGTGACTGCATTTTCGTTTTTTTTTCTTAGCCAAACGTGATAAACAAAACAGAGCTATTTCTCTTACACAAATAATATTTTTGGAAAAAATTAACATTTGCTATCTAACTGAGAGCCTCGTCATAGAAAACATCCGAAGTTCTTCAAAGGTAAATGATTTTATTTGAATGCTTTTCTTGTTTTTGTGAAAATGTTGCCTGCTGAATGCTAGGCTTAATGCTATGCTAGGCTATCAATACTCTTACACAAATGCTTGTGTAGCTTTGGTTAAAGCATATTTTGAAAATCTGAGATGACAGTGTTGTTAACAAAAGGCTAAGCTTGTGTTTCAATATATTTATTTCATTTAATTTGCGATTTTCATGAATAGGAAACGTTGCATTATGGTAATGAGCTTGAGGCTATGATTACGCTCCCGGATACGGGATTGCTCGACGCTAGAGGTTAAATAATTTTTTGAAACAAGCAGTTTTTTTCATTTCACTTCACCAATTTGGACTATTTTGTGTATGTCCATTACATGAAATTGCCCAAAAAATCCATTAAAATTACAGGTTGTAATGCAACAAAATAGGAAAAAATCCAAGGCGGATGAATACTTTTGCAAGGCACTGTATGCAGGCAGAGTCAAAAAGAGAACACACAGAAGACTGTTGTATAAAACACCTGTCTCCGGATTACATCTTCAAACTAAGGGCAACTACGACATCCATGACAGAGAGAGAGAAGCGTCCATCCACGTATACAGGTAAGATAGTCTAGCTAGCTACATTTTCAGATATTACACATTTCAAATGTTGTCAGAAAGTAATTTTCATTTCAAGTTAAAGTGTACTGTTAGCTAGCTAGCTAACGTTAGCTGGCTGGCTCGCTAGCTCACATTACGTGTATGATCCGTGTAGTTATATTATTTGTATCTCAGAGCCATTTGCATTGATAGTTATAGCCTAATGTTAGCTTGCTAACATTGAACCTGGTTGGTTAGCTACCTGCAGATTCATGCAGGGTAGTAACGTTATGAGTTGGGATTATGGTTAATTGTTTAGCTAGCTAGCTACATGTCTAACAAAAGATGCAAGTAACCATTTAATAGAATGTTCATGAGGTCACTGCGACAACTGACAATAGACGTAGCTGGTAAATTTGCTCTGGCTCTCGTCTGAGTGTGCCAGAGCACAGAATAACTGACACATTTCTGAACTCTCAACACCTGTTGAATATGGCCGGTGTCAGTAAACGTTGGAAAAAAAGCACAATTAAATTGCTGCAAGCAGCACAGTTGCAGTCACCAACGCTCTGGATAACATAAAAACAGCCTGACCAGATCTGCTAGGGATAGTAAAATGGTCAGAGTGAGGTGTTCTCTCATTTGTGTCTGGAAGTAGCTAGCAAGCTAGCCAACATTAGCCAGTTAACTTGGGTGCTTGACTGCTGTTAGGTCAGAATGCTCAGATCAAACCTATTCCTCATCCAGTGTGCGTTGTGAATGCTCCGCGAGCGAAACTCTCATAATTTACGAACGGACAATCTGACAACGCTCTGAGTTTACGAACACCCAGAACGCACTCTGAGCACACTCTGGCACTGCAGATAAAACGAACACACCCGTAGTATAAACCAGCCTAAAGTCCTGAAATCTTTGGTTGCTTAGTACATGGCCTCACATGTGAATTAAGAGATGGGTGGGGCTAAGGCTTTAGAGGTTGTGAATGATACTGAATGGGTGTAGACAAAGAAGAGCTCTCCAGTAGGTGTACCAAAACACTAAAAAGAGACATTTTCTCAAAAGTGAGGTTACAAGTTTATCAATCTTCAAAGAAAAATTACTTTCCCATTGTTCCTCAAATGTAGTGTATGATATACCATTTTCTAGCCCTGAGTCTCTACTTTTATCCAATGTAAACAACACAATTTCAAATTTTGCTATATAAGACCGAATCAAGACGGTCGGTCACATACAGTGGCTTGAGAAAGTATTCACCCCCCCTTGGAATTTTTCACATTTTGTTGCCTTACAACCTGGAATTAAAATGGCTTTTTGGGGGGTTTGTATCATTTGATTTACACAACATGCCTACCACTTTGAAGATGCCACTTATATTTTTTTGTCAAACAAACAAAAAATAATACCATTTTTTTTTAAACTTGAGCGTGCATAACTATTCACCCCCTAAGTCAATACTTTGTAGAGACACCTTTTTCAGCAATTACAGCTGCAAGTCTCTTGGGGTATGTCTCTATAAGCTTGGCACATCTAGCCAATGGGATTTTTGCCCATTCTTCAAGGTAAAACTGCTCCAGGGATGGTTATTTCGGGGTGATGAGAGGTGTTGGATATGCGCCAAACATAGCATTTTCCTTGATGGTCAAAAAGCTTAATTTTAGTCTCATCTAACCAGAGTACCTTCTTCCATTTGTTTGGGGAGTCTCCCACATGCCTTTTGACGAACACCAAACGTGTTTGCTTTTATCTTTCTTTAAGCAATGGATTTTTTTCTGGCCACTCTTCCGTAAAGCCCAACTCTGTGGAGTGTACGGCTTAGTGGTCCTATGGACAGACACTCCAATCTCCACCGTGGAGCTTTGCAGCTCCTTCAGGCTTCTTTTTGGTCTCTTTGTTGCCTCTGATTAATGCCCTCCTTGCCTGGTCCGTGAGTTTTGGTGGGCGACCCTCTCTTGGCAGGTTTGTTGTGGTGCCATATTCTTTCAATTTTTTAATAATGGATTCAATGGTGCTCCGTGGGATGTTAAAAGTTTCTGATTTTTTTAATAATCTAACCCTGATCTGTACCTCTCCACAACTTTGTCCCTGACCTATTTTGAGAGCTCCTTGGTCTTCATGGTGCTGCTTGCTTGGTGGTGCTCCTTGCTAGGTGGTGTTGCAGACTCAGGGGCCTTTCAGAACAGGTGTATATCTACTGAGATCATGTGACAGATCATGTGACACTTAAATTTCACTTCACAAATTTGGACTATTTTGTGTATGTCCATTACATGAAATCCAAATAAAAATGTAAATTACAGGTTGTAATGCAACAAAATAGGAAAAATTCCATTACAGCTGTGAGTCTTTCTGGGTAAGTCTCTAAGAGATTTCCATACCTGGATTGTACAATATTTGCCCAATATATATTTTGTATTCTTCAAGCTCTGTCAAGTTAGTTGTTGATCATTGCTAGACAGAATTTAAGTCTGCCATAGAGTTTCAAGCTGATTTAGGTCAAAACTGTAACTAGGCCACATTCACATTCCATGTGGTCTTGGTAAGCAACTCAAGTGTATATTTGGCCTTGTGTTTTCCGTAATTGTCCTGCTGAAAGGTGAATTCGTCTCCCAGTGTCTGGTGGAAATCAGACTGAACCAATTGTCCTCTTTCCACTTAGCTATATTTTTAGATCAGTACAGTATAAGAAAACCAGTCTGTTTTTCCATCTGATATAATTGGAAAAGTAATATGAGGGCACGCTAAACCCTAAGACATGGGATGCATCGCAAATAGCACCCTATTCCCACATATTGCACTACTTTTGATGAGGGCCATCAAAAGTAGTGCACTATATTATAGTAGAGGTACTCTGATAGGGAACAGGATGTCATTTGGGACACAGTCTGTATCTCGGATCTCAGACCAATACTCTCACTAACAAGATGTCAGAGTCTGGCCATCTTGTCATTTGTGAAGGTGGAGAGAGGAGCACTTTTAAAATCTCTTGCAGAGCAGAACAGTCTTTACATCTCTCTCCTCCGGCACCAAGCAAGCCCCGAGCTCCGATGCTGATATGCTCATCCAGTGCTAGGCCATAACTCCTGGGAGAGATACGAGATTCTGTTCTAGTGATGGACTACCTCCCTCCATCAGTATGGTGTAAACGATCCAGCCAGGACAGTCAGCTATTCCATCTCTAGCTTGACAAAAAGATACATCAGAATAAACAAAGTCAGCTGTGTCCTCTCTGGTTACCATTCATACACTTTTGCCATTCAGTCCATGCCAGCTGAAAAGCCTATAATCCTGACCTAAAAGCCGATATTTAATTTCAGACTTGGTTAAAATTAGGTTATGGTTAGAGTTAAGGTACGGGTCAGTTTTAGATTTTGGTTAATTGTTTTGGAGGTCAGCAGTGTCCTTATAGCCTCTCCCATGCCAAAAAGCCACAACTGACCACTTTGAGCAGCCAGACTCAAGATTCACTTTAATTACTTGACAACATCTAGACTCAGTGTACCGGTAAATCAATGGCTAAAGAGACTCGACTGTGGAAAAGCGAGAGCGAGAAATAGGCTAAAGTATTGCACCCTGCAATAAATAGGTTCAAGCTTAGTGCAGAGCTCCTAGGCAACCAACATCAAGGCTGCAACATGTTAGTCAGGTAGCAACAGAACTGTTCTACTTTCATTCAGACCAGGGACATCACCACTGAGAAATAGAAGGAAGCCCACAACAACAACTAAAGTCAAACTGTCACAGACAATAATAAAGACCAGGGACATCACATGCAGATAAAGGATGTGTCCTGATTGCTACTGGGTCAGTGATGATTGTTATTAGCCTCGGCCTACATTAGATGGTTTTACAGAATTTACTCATGATTGTTTAACAGATTAGCACAGGCTCATTGGTGCCTGATAAAGTGAAAAGGCTTGTTCCACATTGTATTCATTAGTGAATAGGCACACTTAAACCCAGGCTTGAAAATGTTGAAGGCTATTCAGGGGAGCTTGATCAACCCTATTATATTTCAGAATGTAAGGTTGAAATGTTTTAATCATTGTAAATTACCGTTCCGAGTGGATTGATTTTTGATATCTATTGATTTTCAGAGTATGCTCTAACACAGACCCATGCATCTTGGCCCACCGGTGATTCACTTTAGCTAATCTAATTCTGTGAGGGAAATATTTATTGTTGTTGTGTTTTAAATGCTGTTCCATTTCCAAGCCGTTCCACTCTGATCTATCCTATATGTTAATCCATGTTTAGAAAACAACATTCATTAAATCAGGATATCATATTGACACTGTACTTTTTATAACACTTTCACTTCGCTATATTAATAGATCAGTAGAGTATAAGAAGACCAGTCTGTTTTTCCATCTGATATAATTGGAAAGGGAATGAGAGGGCACGCTAAACCCTAAGACATGGGATGCATCTCAAATAGCGCCCTATTCCCTATGTAGTGCACTACTTTTGATCAGGGCTGTCAAAAGTAGTGCACTATACAGGGATAGGGTACCATGTTTAGATGCATCCATAGAACAGCTGTGCAATCAGACCAGACACTACAGCCTGTGATATAAATCTACTGGTTAGGCCTAATTCAGGGCACTTAGGAAATGGGGATGGACTCACCTTTGGCTGAAGAGAAAGACCCATAAAAACTTCAGCGCAGGTGGACATTTATCAGAGGGCCACTGCAACTGTGCTGCTACACCTGCAAGACAAAACAATATATGTTTTTTAGGCTGCTCGCTTCATCAGATATGATAGGTCCAGTAAATTGGCAAAATGAATGTACCTTCCATACTAGAAATATAATAGTATGGTCAAAATAACACATTGTGCCGTTCTGGAGCTTTGCAAGCTCTGATCCAACTTCTCTTTGATTACTGCATTGTTGGGTTTAGAGCTTGCAAGAAAGGCATTTCACTGTACATGTGCACGTGACATTAAAACTTGAAACTTAAAGTAGGTCATTATACAACTGATATGCCAAGATAAATGATTCTAAAACATGGTTTGATCGGTTGACTGCTAAACCCAGTAAGGCAGTTCTCCCATGTCTTTTCACACTGGCCTAATTCATTCCAACAACCCAGTTGACCTTTGGCCCATCTTAGTCACCAAAGAGGATATTTATATCAAAGATATGGGATTTTATATACTTGTAACAAACAATGTATACGAAATGCTTCAGTCTGGTTTTAGACCCCATCATAGCACTGAGACGGCACTTGTGAAGGTGGTAAATGACATTTTAATGGCATCGGACCGAGGCTCTGCATCTGTCCTCGTGCTCCTAGACCTTAGTGCTGCTTTTGATACCATCGATCACCACATTCTTTTGGAGAGATTGGAAACCCAAATTGGTCTACACGGACAAGTTCTGGCCTGGTTTAGATCTTATCTGTCGGAAAGATATCAGTTTGTCTCTGTGAATGGTCTGTCCTCTGACAAATCAACTGTAAATTTCGGTGTTCCTCAAGGTTCCGTTTTAGGACCACTTTTGTTTTCACTATATATTTTACCTCTTGGGGATGTTATTCGAAAACATAATGTTAACTTTCACTGCTATGCAGATGACACACAGCTGTACATTTCAATTAAACATGGTGAAGCCCCAAAATTGCCCTTGCTAGAAGAATGTGTTTCAGACATAAGGAAGTGGATGGCTGCAAACTTTCTACTTTTAAACTCGGACAAAACAGAGATGCTTGTTCTAGGTCCCAAGAAACAAAGAGATCTTCTGTTGAATCTGACAATTAATCTTAATGGTTGTACAGTCGTCTCAAATAAAACTGTGAAGGACCTCGGCGTTACTCTGGACCCTGATCTCTCTTTTGAAGAACATATCAAGACCATTTCAAGGACAGCTTTTTTCCATCTACGAAACATTGCAAAAATCAGGAACTTTCTGTCCAAAAATGATGCAGAAAAATTAATCCATGCTTTTGTCACTTCCAGGTTAGACTACTGCAATGCTCTACTTTCCGGCTACCCGGATAAAGCACTAAATAAACTTCAGTTAGTGCTAAATACGGCTGCTAGAATCCTGACTAGAACCAAAAAATTTGATCATATTACTCCAGTGCTAGCCTCTCTACACTGGCTTCCTGTCAAAGCAAGGGCTGATTTCAAGGTTTTACTGCTAACCTACAAAGCATTACATGGGCTTGCTCCTATCTATCTCTCTGATTTGGTCCTGCCGTACATACCTACACGTACGCTACGGTCACAAGACGCAGGCCTCCTAATTGTCCCTAGAATTTTTAAGCAAACAGCTGGAGGCAGGGCTTTCTCCTATAGAGCTCCATTTTTATGGAACGGTCTGCCTACCCATGTCAGAGACGCAAACTCGGTCTCAACCTTTAAGTCTCTACTGAAGACTCATCTCTTCAGTGGGTCATATGATTGAGTGTAGTCTGGCCCAGGAGTGGGAGGGTGAACGGAAAGGCTCTGGAGCAACGAACCACCCTTGCTGTCTCTGCCTGGCCGGTTCCCCTCTTTCCACTGGGATTCTCTGCCTCTAACCCTATTACAGGGGCTGAGTCACTGGCTTTACTGGGGCTCTCTCATGCCGTCCCTGGAGGAGGTGCGTCACCTGAGTGGGTTGAGTCACTGATGTGGTCATCCTGTCTGGGTTGGCGCTCCCCCCCCCCCCCCTTAAGTTGTGCCGTGGCGGAGGTCTTTGTGGGCTATACTCAGCCTTGTCTCAGGATGGTAAGTTGGTGGTTGAAGATATCCCTCTAGTGGTGTGGGGGCTGTGCTTTGGCAAAGTGGGTGGGGTTATATCCTTCCTGTTTGGCCCTGTCCGGGGGTGTCCTCGGAGTGGGCCACAGTGTCTCCTGACCCCTCCTGTCTCAGCCTCCAGTATTTATGCTGCAGTAGTTTATGTGTCGGGGGGCTAGGGTCAGTTTGTTATATCTGGAGTACTTCTCCTGTCCTATTCGGTGTCCTGTGTGAATCTAAGTGTGCGTTCTCTAATTCTCTCCTTCTCTCTTTCTCTCTCTCGGAGGACCTGAGCCCTAGGACCATGCCCCAGGACTACCTGACATGATGACTCCTTGCTGTCCCCAGTCCACCTGGCTGTGCTGCTGCTCCAGTTTCAACTGTTCTGCCTTATTATTATTCGACCATGCTGATCATTTATGAACATTTGAACATCTTGGCCATGTTCTGTTATAATCTCCACCCGGCACAGCCAGAAGAGGACTGGCCATCCCACATATGCTCTCTCTAATTCTCTCTTTCTTTCTCTCTCTCGGAGGACCTGAGCCCTAGGACCATGCCCCAGGAATACCTGACATGATGACTCCTTGCTGTCCCCAGTCCACCTGACTGTGCTGCTGCTCCAGTTTCAACTATTCTGCCTTATTATTATTCGACCATGCTGGTCATTTATGAACATTTGAACATCTTGACCATGTTTTGTTATAATCTCCACCCGGCACAGCCAGAAGAGGACTGGCCACCCCACATAGCCTGGTTCCTCTCTAGGTTTCTTCCTAGGTTTTGGCCTTTCTAGGGAGTTTTTCCTAGCCACCGTGCTTCTTCACCTGCATTGCTTGCTGTTTGGGGTTTTAGGCTGGGTTTCTGTACAGCACTTTGAGATATCAGCTGATGTACGAAGGGCTATATAAAATAAATTTGATTTGATTTGATTTGATTTGACTTGTAGGTAATAGACATACACCTAAGAGACAATGACGCTCTAGCCTTAAAAGAGACGGACCTTTAAAAAAGACATCTCATTCAATACAGTGAAATGTCAACCAAGACTTAGTCCCAGTAGATCTGAGACTAGACTGGTGACATTTACCCTCTCTATGGGCTTCCTCTTAGCCATGGCTCCACACACACACACACACACACTGGTGGTGTGGTGAGTCACTGACAGTCTGAGCAGGACAATAAAAGAGCACTATTAGGGCTGTGAGTGAGGCTAGTGGTGCATGGAGACTATATTGTATATGACAGGAAACACTGTTGGATCTGCTGTCCTGCTATGTTTAGAGGAAGAGAACAGAACGATGCTGACTGTGAGAGGACAGGACCTCCAGCTGAACACCCGCCATCTCCCCCTCTCTTTTCTATTATCACCCTTAGTGTCTCTGTCTTTCCCCTTTCCCACTCTCTGTCTTTCCCCTCTCTCTCTCTGTCATCCCCCCCCCCTCTCTCTCTGTCTTTCCCCCCTCTCTCTGTCTTTCCCCTCTCCGTCTTTCCCCGTCTTTCCCCTCTCTCTGCCTTTCCCCCTCTCTCTGTCTTTCCCCCTCTCTCTGTCTTTCCCCCTCTCTCTGTCTTCCCCCCTCTCTCTTTCCCCCATCTCTCTCTCTCTGACTTGCCCCTCTCTCTCTGTCTTTCCCCTCTCTCCGTCTTTCCCCGTCTTTCTCCTCTCTCAGTCTTTCCCCTCTCTCCGTCTTTCCCCTCTCTCCGTCTTTCCCCTCTCTCCGTCTTTCCCCTCTCTCCGTCTTTCCCCTCTCTCCGTCTTTCCCCTCTCTCTGTCTTTCCCCTCTCTCTCTTTACCCTCTCTCTCTCCGTCTTTCCCCTCTCTCTCTCCGTCTTTCCTCTCTCTCTCTGTCTTTCCCCGTCTTTCCCCTCTGTCTTTCCCCTTTCTCTCTCCCCTCTCTCTCTATCTGTCTTTCCCCTCTCTCTGTCTTTCCCCGTCTTTCCCCTCTCTCTCCGTCTTTCCCCTCTCTCCCCGTCTTTCCCCGTCTTTCCCCTCTCTCTCCCCGTCTTTCCCCTCTCTCTCTCTCCGTCTTTCCTCCCCTCTCCCTCTCCGTCTTTCCTCCCCTCTCCCTCTCCGTCTTTCCTCCCCTCTCCCCGTCTTTCCTCCCCTCTCCCCGTCTTTCCTCCCCTCTCTCGGTCTTTCCTCCCCTCTCTCGGTCTTTCCTCCCCTCTCTCGGTCTTTCCTCCCCTCTCTCGGTCTTTCCTCCCCTCTCTCTGTCTTTCCTCCCCTCTCTCTCCCTCTCTCTCCCCGTCTTTCCCCTCTCTCTCTCTCTCTCTCTCTCTCTGTCTTCCCCCCCCCCCCCTCTGTCTCCCCCCCTCTGTCTTTCGTCTCTCTCTCTCTCTCTGCCACCAGGCCACACATCTGCCACCAGGCCTTAATCCTACTGTTGTCTGCTGATAAGATAATGCTCCCAATGAATGGCAAAGAGAGGGAAACAAGGACTCCTATTTTTATCTGGCTATGCCAAATCGTTTACTTGCTGGTTTTATAGCTCCCCTGATGTCAAATGAAATAGTAATGAATGAAATGGGAGCTGCAGTAAAAAGTGCATATACAGAAAGTAATTTGCTGCGAAAAAGCAAAAAGCCTTGTTTAAAATGTGATGACATTTACCATTCCTGGGAGGCCTGTAAAGGTGAACTGGCAGCAGTGGTAGTGGTGGTCATTCACTGATGCCGCACACACACACACACACACACACACAAACACACACACTGCAGGATCCTTTATGCAACAGCCTTTTAGCTGTCATTTTACAGTGGGGGATATTCAGAACACGGATATTTACATACAGAACAAGCAAACAGAGTAAAAGTTTCCTTTTAAAAGGTCCTAGGGGATAAGTTAGAGAAGAAGACTGGCACCTTAGAAAAGGGCTCCAAATCACCTCAGACTGACTCATTAGAATAGGCACAGTGGTGTCTGTTAGCTTTAGTAAAAACATCAGCTATTTGTATTAAAACAATATCCCTAGAATAGATGAAAGAAATATAGGAGGGTGAATGATGGTGTAGTAACACAGAACAGGGCATATATATGACCTGTGTTTGAATGTAGAAATGTGATGCCATAATGGCTCATTTTATTACTTGGTGCCTATAGGGTAGGGATCATCAACTAGATTCAGCCGCGGGCCGATGTTTTCTTGAGCGGATGGCCGAGAGGCCAGAACATAATTACAAATCATTTGTAGACTGCATATTAACCGCAAGAATCCCAAACAGATATAATGGTTGACTAAAACATAATAATTTCAAACCTTTTTTACATGTGTATACGATCCCGTCAAGTCTCTCTATTATGCGTAGGAATACCTGCGAACTGATTTTTTAAATTAAAATCACTTGGAGCTGATTTTCTGCTGTTTTTTACAGTCTTATGTCCAACAATGAAAAGTCCACACAAATGTTATTTATTTAGTTTTTTTTCTCAGAAAACTGGGGGGAAGGGCAAATAAAATCACCCACGGGTCAAATCGGAGAACACTGCTCCAGGGTAATTCAGACTGTTAACTGAGGATGTTTTTACGGTGTTTGTTGTGCTTTCGCATCTCTGTTTTGTATTGTATTGATGTGTATATTTTTGTACTTACTGGGCTCATCTGTAAAAGGGTGTTTCCACGAGGCAGCGGCAACATCCCAAATAGCACCCTATTCCCTAGTGCATTACTCTTGACCAGGGGAGGTTCAGGTTTCACTACCCTGAAACCACTGCCTCTTCTCGACACAAAGGAACAACCTACTCTTCAAATACTTGGTGGTCCTTTATGTCAGTTTTGGCCACATGAGTTAGAAGGAAATCTCAATAGTAGTCCTGTTAACCAGTGTAGAACAACAAGCAAACACGCACACACATTTCTCTTTTTGTTCCCTATGTCTTATGTTCGCCAAGCCTTTCTTGATGAGTGAAATTATTATTTTTCTATTGCAAGTAAAAGCAGTCACTTTACACACTCAGACAGACAGACAGAATGCAGGGTCATTAAATAGAGATGGGAGTGGACTGGGCAAGACAAAAGCAGCCATGGCAAATTTGAAGGGGTGTGGGTCGCATTTGTTGGGGCTATACTCAATTAAAAAGCTATTTGTTCCCCCAGTCCCATCCCTGGCTTGCACTCCTAAATGACAGCCCCACACAGACATGTTGAAGGGTCAGAGTGGCACAGCCTGGGCCCCAGCTCCAGTATGGCTGTATGGCAGACATAACCCAGACCCATCAGCACTACCGTATGGCAGACATAACCCAGACCCAGCAGCACTACCGTATGGCAGACATAACCCAGACCCAGCAGCACTACCGTATGGCAGACATAACCCAGACCCAGCAGCACTACCGTATGGCAGACATAACCCAGACCCAGCAGCACTACCGTATGGCAGACATAACCCAGACCCAGCAGTACTACCGTATGGCAGACATAACCCAGACCCAGCAGCACTACCGTATGGCAGACATAACCCAGACCCAGCAGCACTACCGTATGGCAGACATAACCCAGACCCAGCAGCACTACCGTATGGCAGACATAACCCAGACCCAGCAGCACTACCGTATGGCAGACATAACCCAGACCCAGCAGCACTACCGTATGGCAGACATAACCCAGACCCAGCAGCACTACCGTATGGCAGACATAACCCAGACCCAGCAGCACTACCGTATGGCAGACATAACCCAGACCCAGCAGCACTACCGTATGGCAGACATAACCCAGACCCAGCAGCACTACCGTATGGCAGACATAACCCAGACCCAGCAGCACTACCGTATGGCAGACATAACCCAGACCCAGCAGCACTACCGTATGGCAGACATAACCCAGACCCAGCAGCACTACCGTATGGCAGACATAACCCAGACCCAGCAGTACTACCGTATGGCAGACATAACCCAGACCCAGCAGCACTACCGTATGGCAGACATAACCCAGACCCAGCAGCACTACCGTATGGCAGACATAACCCAGACCCAGCAGTACTACCGTATGGCAGACATAACCCAGACCCAGCAGCACTACCGTATGGCAGACATAACCCAGACAGCCAAGTCTCACTAGCAGTTAGCGAGACATAACAGGCTTGGCCTCAAACATACTGCATGTGTGCAACATGTTTAGTCCCCTGCTGTGATGGAGGAGGGGTGTTGAGCCAGATATTATGTCAGTTAAGGGGGGAAGGGGAAGGGTGGAGGGTGAGGAGAGTAAAGGAGAGGACAAGATGGACACTGGAGTAAGGGTTGTGTTGTGACATTCAGACGATCTTAAATCTGAGTGACAGGACAAGCAGTGTTAATGGTCATTCCATTGGATGTTTGCTTGGACAACTGCTCCTGTCCTGTCCACATGGCCACTACTACTGTTGGACTTCAGAGAACTAAAGGTGACTGAACTTTCCCATGTCTCTCCTCAGCACTGGGCTCCTCCACATGGCACAGTGAACTCGGAGAGATTAACTGAGAGTGAAGGGTGAGGTAATTCAAAGGGGAACAGGAATAGGGAACAGGGAGCGACAGTGTACAGGAACTGCCATGATGTCACCCAGTAGTCATGCAGTAAGTATAGTGCTGACTGAGAAATGTGCCAGTCCAGACAGAGCCTCAGGTGATACACTGATAAAACGCTCACATTAAGCCTGCTTTCGCTAAAAAGCATATTTACATAAAGGTTAAGAAGCACATGGTTCAAGTGAGGTCAGAGCGGTGTACTGAGTGTAATGCTAAGGGGATAGGAAGGTCTTACTGAGTTTTAATGAGGAGAAATCAACAAGAAAACACTCAGGGGAACTGCACTGGCACTGAGTCACTCTCCCTCTCTTGATTGTTCAGCATTTGAATATCTCCTCAGTCCCCAACTGTATTTCAAACTGTCAATCTGACACAAACATGCAAGACCATTCATAATTGAAACATACCTGGACGTTTTTGACATTTCTCCGATTTGGTAATCAAGCTTTGTAGTTGAATGGGTATAGGATGCAATGGCTTTGAAATGCTTATAATGAAAACTTGTCTGTCTACATTCAAACACTTCCAGTTTTGATCGACTGTCCATTCATAAGGACTTATAGATCCATAATTTACAAGATATGAAATACATTATACACAGATGTACTGTTCTGTGACCAGACAGAATTGAAGATTGAATCATCTGGTACGGGAGAAGCCTGAGGAAAAGCATAGCAAGTCAACATGATTGTGAATTTATTCTATGCAGAATGAGAGGGGTATCCATTGCTGTTTTCTACCAGCTACTGAGCTCAGTATGTCACACCTACAATGAGAAAAACAATTCTGATACCTGTTGAAACACGACCATAGACACTTCCAGTCAATAAAAGTGTTAAGCAGTCTCTTCTAATGGCTAATAGATTAACCAGTCACAACTCACCCACACACTTCTTCCCAGAGCGTGCACAAGAATACACACACCAAACCCTACTCACTGATTCCTAGAGCAGAGACACACAAACAATGAATCCTGTGTATTCTCCCAGAGCTGTGCCAAAGAGGTTTTTCAGACAACAGGCATAGCCCCTTCCCCTCTCCCCTCACATCCCTCCTCTCCCCTCACATCCCTCCTCACCCCTCACATCCCTCCCTGCCCCTCCTCTCCCCTCACATCTCTCCTCGCCCCTCACATCCCTCCGTGCCCTTCCTCTCCCCTCGCGCCCCTCCTCTCCCCTCATCTCCCCTTTCCTCCCTCTCCTCTTGAACACCACCCCTCCCTCCCTTCTCTCGAACACCACCCCTCCCTCCCTTCTCTCCTCTTGACCCCCCTCCCTCCCTCCCTCTCTCCTCTTGACCCCCCTCCCTCCCTCCCTCCCTCCCTCCCTCCCTCCCTCTCTCCTCTTGACCCCTTCCTCCTCTCCTCTTGACCCCTCCCTCCTCTCTTGTCCTCCTGACTCCTCCCTCCCACTCTTCTTGACCCCGTCCCTCCCTCCCCCTCTCTCCCCTCACGTCCCTCCTCTCGCCTCACGTCCCTCCTCTCCCCTCACGTCCCTCCTCTCCCCTCACGTCCCTCCTCTCCCCTCACGTCCCTCCTCTCTCCTTTATGTTCCTCCTCTCGCCTTCCCCTCTCCCCTCTCGCCTCACGTCCCTCCTCTCGCCTCACGTCCCTCCTCTCGCCTCACGTCCCTCCTCTCGCCTCACGTCCCTCCTTTATGTTCCTCCTCTCGCCTTCCCCTCTCCCCTCTCGCCTCACGTCCCTCCTCTCGCCTCACGTCCCTCCTCTCGCCTCACGTCCCTCCTCTCTCCTTTATGTTCCTCCTCTCGCCTTCCCCTCCCTCCTCTCCTCTTGACTCCCCCCTCCGTCTCCACTTCTTGACCCCTCACTCCTCTCATCTCCTCTTGATCCCTCCCTCATCTCATCCCCTCCTCTCCTCTTAACCCCTCTCCTCTCGACTCCTCCCTCCCTACTCGACTGCCCCTCCCTCCCTCCCTCCCTCCTCTCGCTCTCCCTCCATCCTCTTGACTCCCCCTCCCTCCCTCTTCTTGACTCCCTCTCCTCTTGACTCCCCCTCCCTCCCTCTTTCCCCCCCAGTCTGTCTCATCAGCCCTCTGACATCCATTTAGACTCTCATTTACAGGCTGTTAGTGCTGGAGCCCATCCAGTAACAGAACCCCCATGCAGATACAGACAGACACATCACAGTGTGGTCAAACACAGGCATTGCAATGACATTCAACTGGCCTCATTCAGAATGGGAGATCCACATAGCTGAGACTATTATATCAGGGTAAACAATCCTATAAAGGCAGAATCATATCTTTGTGAAGTGCTGAAGTAGGGTGAACAGACTGACAGGGAGTGCAGTGCTCACTAAAGGATATGCTAATATGGAGCCTTATTCAGCCTTGAGAGTGATTGGCACAGTGTGTTGGATAGAATGGATAGTTCTGGGTTGAAGAACACAATGCCAAGACAGTGAGAGGAAGAAGAGGGATGAAAGAAAGGAACGGAAGAGAAAGATAGGGAACCAGCTCAACGTGAATGTTGTATTTTCTCTCTTTAAGCGTACTACACTCTATGGTGTATAACTGTTATGAAGTGTACAGGTAAGGTGATGTCTTGTGAATTAAAGCACATTAAGAATGCGTACAGGCATTTTCACACGCAGAGAGCCTCGCCGTGTTAAGTTACAGTATGCCTACATGCACACAGAGTGTGAGTGATGCAAAAGGCAGTGTGGTAGTAAGCTAAATGAGAAGGGACATAACTGTTCATTGTGCTTCACTACACAGACAGACATCTCTCTGTTATGACTGGGAAGTCACACTATCTGCCATTGCCCTGGAATAAATATGGCTCAAGTCACTTTCAGTATGCCTTTTGTATCAACCACAGATCCACATGAAATTGAAATCTAATGTTTCGCCGTCAGTCAGGCGGCAGAAGTGTGATTTCCAGAGAGAGGGGGAAGTTAGAGTTGTCGGTAATGGACTTCCACATCTCCCGGTCTTCTCTCATTTGGGAGTTTTCAGCAAGTGTGTCTGTCTGTAAAGCTGTCAGAGCGCATCACCCCCTAGTCTCCTTAGTTATTTTGCCTCAGTCAAACTCGTTATAGTCAAAGCCAATGGAAGGATGCCTATATCAAGTCCTCATTATGGGGGAGTGTGTTCATTTCAAAATGTCCAGTTAAAAGCGCTGTGATACTGTATGATCAAAGATGCAATACATTACACTCCAGATCAGGAAGTCAGTCATGGTAGTAGAATTGTGCTGTGTTATGAGTAGGAATAGCAGATCCATGATAGTCTTAATTGTTACTCCTTCTCAGTGGTGTAAAGTAATACTTAGAGGTCGACAGATTCATCGGAATGGCCGATTAATTAGGGTCGATTTCAAGTTTTCATAACAATCGGTAATCTGCATTTTGGGACACCGATTATGGCCGAGTACATTGCATTTCATGAGGAGACTGCATGGCAGGCTGGCTATCTGTTACTCGAGTGCAGCAATGAGCCAAGGAAAGGTGCTAGCTAGCATTAAACTTATCTTATAAAAACAATCCATCTTAACATAATCACCAGTTAACTACACACGGTTGATGATATTACTAGTTTATCTAGCTTGTCCTGTGTTGCATATAATTGATGCAGTGCCTGTTAATTTATCATTGAACTACAGCCTACTTCGCCAAATGGGTGATGATTTAACAAGCGCATTCGCGAAAAAAGCACTGTCGTTGCACCAATGTGTACCTAACCATAAACATCAATGCCTTTCTTAAAATCAATACACAAGTATATATTTTTAAACCTGCATATTTAGTTAATATTGCCTGCTAACATGAATTTCTTTTAACTAGGGAAATTGTGTCACTTCTCTTGCGTTCTGTGCAAGCAGAGTCAGAGTATATGCAGCAGTTTGGGCTGCTTGGCTCGTTGCGAACTGTGAAGACTATTTCTTCCTAACAAAGACAATAATTAATTTGCCAGAATTGTACATAATTAATAATAATAATAATTATATTATAATTAAGTCTATGATTTGATAGAGCAGTCTGACTGAGCAGTGGTAGGCAGTAGGCTCGTATGCATTCATTCAAACAGCACTTTCCTGCATTTGCCAGTAGCACTTCGCTGTGCTTCAAGTAATTGCACTGTTTATGACTTCAAGCCTATCAACTCCCGAAATTAGGCTGGCAATACTGTAGTGCCTATAAGAACATCCAATAGTCAAAGGTATATGAAATACAAATGGTATAGAGAGAAAGTCTATAATTCCTATAATAACTACAACCTAAAACTTCTTACCTGGGAATATTGAAGACTCATGTTAAAAGGAACCACCAGCTTTCATATGTTCTCAAGTTCTGAGCAAGGAATTTAAACGTTAGCTTTTTTACATGGCAAATATTGCACTTTTACTTTCTTCTCCAACACCTTGTTTTTGCATTATTTAAACCAAAATTGAACAAGTTTAAATATTTATTTGAGACTAAATAGATTTTATTGATGTATTATATTAAGTTCAGATAAGTGTTCATTCTGTATTGTTGCTATTGCCATTATTACAAATCGGTATTGTTATTGAAAAATCATAATCTGTCGACCTCTAATACTTAAGTAATTTTTTGGGGTATCGGTACGTTACTATTTATAATTTTGGCAACTTTTACTTTTACTTCACTAAATTCCTAATAGGCTGCGTGCGTGCGCTGCAAAATAAATGTAGAAATCTATGTTATTCAATTATTGCACTGCGTTGCCAAGGGCTTTCTATTTCTGACGCAGATCGCGCTGCTAGTCCTGCCTCTCCCATCTCTTCATTGGTTTATAGAAGCAGGTACCCACGTGCCATCTCCTCATTGGTTATACCCACGTAGGTGATTGAAAGACGAACTGTGTTGCCGGTCGGTGTAGTAATACTATGATAGTTTAGATGCCAATCAACATATAAGTTCAAAGATGAAAAAGCCTGGAAGGAGGAGAGATGGCTAAAAACGATTCGGATGACCGTTTTATGTGTGGATTAGTTGTTGGAGTAGAGGACCTTGTTCATTTCAGGTAAAATAAGTTGTTCATTTCAGGTAAAACAGTTGAGAACAGGTTCTCATACACAACTGCGACCTGGCCAAGATAAAGCAAAGCAGTGCAACACAAACAACAACACAGTTACACATAAACATACAGTCAATAACACAATACAAAAATCTATGTAGTGTGTGCAAATGTAGAATAGTAGAGAGGTAAGACAATAAATAGGCCATAGAGGCGAAATAATTACAATTTAGCATTAACACTGGAGTGATAGATGTGCAGATGATGATGTGCAAGTAGAGATACTGGGGTGAAAAGAGCAAGAGGATAAATAACTAAATGGGGATGAGGTAGTTGGGTGTGCTATTTACAGATTGGTAAGCTGCTCTGACAGCTGATGTTTTAAGTTAGAGGGGAAGATATAAGACTCCAGCTTCAGTGATTTTTCCAGTCAATGGCAGCAGAAAACTGGAAGGAGAGGTGGTCAAAGGAAGTGTTGGCTTTGGGGATGACCAGTGAAATATACCTGCTAGAGCGAGTGCTACGGATTGGTGTTCCTATGCTGACCAGTGAGCTGAGATAAGGCAGGGCTTTACCTAGCAAAGACTTGTAGATGACCTGGAGCCAGTGGGTTTGGCAACGAATATGTAGTGAGGGCAGGCCAACGAGAGCATACAGGTCGCAGTGGTGGGTAGTATATGGGGCTTTGGCGACATAACGGATGTCACTGTGAGTAGACTACATCCAATTTCCCGAGTAGAGTGTTGGAGGCTATTTTCTAAATGACATCGCCCAAGTCAATGATCGGTAGGATAGTCAGTTTTACAAGGCTATGTTTGGCAGCATGAGTGAAGGAGGCTTTGTTGCGGAATAGGAAGCCGATTCTAGATTTAATTTTGGATTGGAGATGCTTAATTTGAGTCTGGAAGGAGAGTTTACAGTCTAACCAGACACTTAGGTATTTATAGTTGTCCACATATTCTGACATAAGTCAGAACCGTCCGGAGTAGTGATGCTAGTCGGGCGGGTGGGTGCAGGCAACAAATCGGTTGAAGAGCATGCACTTACTTTTACTAACATTTAAAAGCAGTTGGAGGCCACGGAAGGAGTGTTGTATGGCGTTGAAGCTCGTTTGGAGGTTTGTTAGCACAGTGTCCAAAGAAGGGCCAGTTGTATACAGAATGGTGTCATCTGTGTAGAGGTGGATCAAGGAATCACCAGCAGCAAGAGCAACATCACTGATATATACAAAGAAAAGAGTCGGCCCGAGAATTGAACCCTGTGGCACCCCAATAGAGACTGCCAGAGGTCCGGACAACAGGCCCTCCGATTTGACACACTGAACTCTATCTGAGAAGTAGTTGGTGAACCAGGCGAGGCAGTCATTTGAGAAACCAAGGCTATTGAGTCAGGCGATAAGAATGCGGTGATTGACATAGTTAAAAGCATTGGCTAGGTCGATGAAGACAGCTGCACAGTTCTGTCTTTTATCGATGGTGGTTATGATATCGTTTAGTACCTTGAGCGTGGCTGAGGTGCACCCATGACCAGCTCGGAAACCAGATTGCATAGTGGAGAAGGCACAGTGGGATTCGAAATGGTCGGTGATCTGTTTGTTAATTTGGCTTTCAAAGATTTTAGAAAGGCAGGGCAGGATGGATATAGGTCTGTAACAGTTTGGGTCTAGAGTGTCTCCTCCTTTGAAGAGGGGGATGACCGAGGCAGCTTTCCAATCTTTGGGGATCTCAGACGATACGAAAGAGAGGTTGAATAGGCTAGTAATAGGGGTTGCAACAATTGCGGCGGATAATTTCAGAAAGAGAGGGTCCAGATAGTCTAGCCCAGCTGATTTGTAGGGATCCAGATTTTGCAGCTCTTTCAGAATATCAGCTCTCTGGATTTGGGTGAAGGAGAAGTGGGGGGGGCTTGGGCAAGTTGCTGCAGGGGGTGCTGAGATGTTGGCCGGGGTAGGGGTAGCCAGGTGGAAAGCATGGCCAGCCGTAGAAAAATGCTTATTGAAATTATCGATTATCGTAGATTTATCGGTGGTGACAGTGTTTCCTATCCTCAGTGCAGTGGGCAGCTGGGAGGAGGTGCCCCAAAACTTTATGGAATTAGTGCTACAGAATGCAAATTTCTGTTTGAAAAAGATAGCTTTAGCTTTCCTAACTGACTGAGTATATTGGTTCCTGATTTCCCTGAAAAGTTGCATATCGCGGGGGCAATTCGATGCTAATACAGAATGCCACAGGATGTTTTTGTGCTGGTCAAGTCTGGGGTGAACCAATGGCTATTTCTGTTCTTAGTTCTATATTTTTTAAAAGGGGCATGCTTATTTAAGATGGTGAAGAAAGCACTTTGATGAGCAACAACGTTTCCTCTACTGACGAGGTCAATATCCTTCCAGGATACCCGGGCCAGGTTGATTAGAAAGGCCTGCTCACTGAAGTGTTTTAGGGAGCGTTTGACAGTGATGAGGGCTGGTCGTTTGACCGCGGACCCATTACGCACGCAGGCAATGAGGCAGTGATTACTGAGATCGTGGTTGAAGACAGCAGAGGTGTATTTAGAGGGCAAGTTGGTCAGAATGATATCTCAGAGGGTGCCTATGGTTACGGATTTAAGGTTGTACCTGGTAGGTTCATTGATAATTTGTGTGAGATTGAGAGCATCTAGCTTAGATTGTAGGACGGCCGGGGTGTTACCCATGTCCCAGGTTAGGTCACCTAACAGTACTTACTCTGAAGATAGATGGGAGGCGATCAATTCATATATGGTGTCCAGGGCACAGCTGGGTGCTGAAGGGGGTCTATAACAAGCAGCAACAATGAGAGACTTGTTTCTGGAAATGTGGATTTTCAAAAGTAGAAGATCGAATTGTTTGGGCACAGACCTGGATAGTATGACAGAACCCTGCAGGCTTCCGCCCTCTTTGGCAGTTCTATCTTGTCGGAAAATATTATAGTTTGGGATGGAAATTTCTGGATTTTTGGTGGCCTTCCTAAGCCAGGATTCAGACACGGCTAGGACATCCAGGTTGGCAGAGTGTGCTAAAGCAGCAAATAAAAACAAACTTAGGGTGGGGAGGAGGAGTAGGATAAGGGTATGGCTAAAGGCTATAAGAACTGATCGTCTAGTGTATTCGGAACAGAGAGTAAAAGGAGCATATTTCTGGGCGCGGAAGAATAGATTCAAGGCATAATGTACAGACATGGATATGGTAGGATGTGAGTACAGTGGAGGTAAACCTAGGCATTGAGTGATGATGAGAGAGGTTTTGTCTCTAGAGGCATCATTTATGCCAGGTGAGGTCACCACATGTGTGGGGGGTGGAACAAAAGGGCTAGCTAAGGCATATTGAGCAGGGCTGGAGGCTCTACAGTGAAATAAGACAATAATCACTAACCAAAACAGCAATAGACATGGCATATTGACGTTTGGGAGAGGCATGTGTAGCTGAGTGATCATAGGGTCCAGTGAGTAGCTAGGCGAGCTGGAGACACAGCGATTCAAACAGCTAGCGGGCTGAGGCTAGCAGGCTAGCAGATGAGCCTCCGGGGGACGCCGCAACGGAAGAGCCTGTTGACACCCCCTCGGACGGTTATGTCGGCAGACTAGTCGTGATGGATCGGTGGGACTCTGTGTCGGCAGTAAAGGGTCCAGGCCAATAGGCAAAATAGGTATTGTAGCCTAGGAATTGGCTGATGGATCTCTTCGGCTAGCCGGGAGAAGGGCCTAGCTCCAGGCTAACTGGTGCTTGCTTCGGGACAGAGACGTTAGCCAGGTGTAGGCACTCGGATAGCAGCTAGCTGCGATGATCCGGTGTAAAGGTTCAGAGCTTGTGGTAGGAATCCGGAGATGTGGTAGCAGTCCGATATGCTCTGGGTTGATATTGCGCTGTGTAGACTGGCAGGAATTGACCGTGCTGAGGCTGGCTGATGTCCGAGTTAACGGTGATGACTGCTAGCAGTGGCTAACTGACTACTAGCTAGTAGCTAGATAGCTGGCTAGCTGCTGATGGGGGTTCCGGTTCTAAAAATATAAAAAATAGCAGATCTGTACCACATTGGGAGAGGCGGGTTGCAGGAGAGTAAGTTCAGTCCTTAGATGGTAATTGAGATTAAAAATATATATAAAAAAATATATACAAAATATATACAAAGAAAACAATATATACATGGGACGGGACAAGACATGGCAAAACAGACATTCGACTGCTACGCCATCTTGGTGTAGGGTTAATCATTCCTGTACATCTTCATGTGCAGACTCTTTGCCATCATGGTGATATGCTTTGGAGATGCGTTTTATCAAAGCTTCCACGGAACATGGTCTCACTCCCTAGTGTCTATATTATCTTACATTGTCCACATGTTGTGTTACTGCCTGAATTTAAAATTGATTACATTGAGATGTTGTGTCACTGGCCTACACACAATACCCCAGAATGTCAAAGTGGAATTATGTTTTTGGAATTATTTACTAAAGCTGAAATGTCTTGAGTCAATAACAATTCAATCCCTTTGTTCTGTCTAACCTAAATAAGTTCAGGAGTAAAGATTTGATTAACAAGTCACATAATAAGTTGCATGGACTCACTCTGTGTGCAATAACAGTGTTTAACATGATTTTGGAATGACTAGCTCATGTCTGTACCCCACACATACAATTATCTGTAAGATCCCTCAGTTGTGCAGTAAATTTCAAACACAGATTCAAACACAAAGTCCAGGGAGGTTTTCCAATGCCTCACAAAGAAGGGCACCTACTGGTATATTGGTAAGAAAAAGTTTCAAAAGCAGACATTGCATATCTCTTTGAGCATGGTGAATTATTAATTACACTTTGGATATTGTAGTGTATCAATACACCCAGTCAATACAAAGATACAGGCGTCCTTCCTAACTCAGTTGCTCGAGACTGTCACACCCTGACCATAGTTTACTTTGTATATTTCTATGTTTTGGTTGGTCAGGGTGTGATCTGAGTGGGCATTCTATGTTACATGTCTAGTTTGTCCAGTTCTATGTTCGGCCTGATATGGTTCTCAATCAGAGGCAGGTGTTCGTCATTGTCTCTGATTGGGAACCATATTTAGGTAGCCTGGGTTTCACTGTGTGTTTGTGGGTGATTGTTCCTGTCTATGTGTTTTCACCAGATAGGCTGTTTAGGTTTTCGTTACGTTTATTGTTTTTGTAGTGTTTGTGTTTAGTGTGTTTTTTCATTAAACATGAATCGCAATCGACACGCTGCATTTTGGTCCGACTCTCCTTCACATACAGAATACCGTTACAGAGACGAAGGAAACCATTCAGGGATTTCATCATGAGGCCAATGGTTACTTTAAAACAGTTAGAGTTTAATGGCTGTGATAGGAGAAAACTGAGGATGGATCAACGACATTGTAGTTACTCCACAATACTAAAACCTAAATGACAGAGTGAAAAGAAGGAAGCCTATACAGAATTTAAAAAATGTGAATGTTCCCGAGGTGGTTTTGACTTAAATTGTCTTGAAAATCTATAGCAATACTTGAAAATGGCTGTCTAGCAATGATCAACAACTTGACAGAGCTTGAAGAATTTAAAAAAATAATATGCAAATATTTAGGTATGCAAAGCTCTTAGAGACTCACAACTGTAATTACTGCCAAATGTGATTCTAACATGGATTGACTCAGGGGTGTGTACATTTGCAAAAAATTCTAAAAACATGTTTTCACTTTGTTATTATGGGATATTGTGTGTAGAATTCTGAATTCAGGCTGTTACACAATTACAAATATGGAAGAAGTCAGGGGGTATGAATACTTTCTGAAAGCACTGTACCATAGCCAGTGGAAAGTTTAGCCTCCATTTATTCCAGGGAAAAAAGATAGAATTTTGAACTGTACAGCTTCATTTATGATACAGTATAAATGTAATGGGTGCTGACAAACTCAATCATTTTCAGAGGCAACAGAATTATAATGTTATCAGGTGAGGAATTAAAAAGCCGGAGAGAGTGAGAGGAAGGAGAGAGAGTGAGAGGAAGGAGAAAGAGAGAGAGGAAGGAGAGAGAGAGCGAGAGGAAGGAGAGAGCAAGAGAAAGGAGAGAGAGAGAGGAAGGAGAGATAGACAGGAAATGTGCCCACTGCCCACAAACTGAGCTGCACTTTTTAACCTCCTGCCAAATGTATGACCATAGAGAAATATTTCCCTAGATTACACAAACCTGCAAAGAATTTGAATTTGATAAACTCCCATATCTATTACGTGAAATACCACAGTGTGCCATCACAACAGCAAGATTTGTGACCTGTCACCACTAGAAAAGGGCAACCAGTGAACCACAAACACCATTGTAAATACAACATATTTATGTGTATTAATTTTCCCTTTCGTACTTCAACAATTTACACATTGTTAAGACACTGTACATTAATATAACGTTTGAAATGTCTCTATTCTTCTGAAACTTGTAAGTGTAAAGTTTACTGTACATTTTTTATTTCAATTATCTATTTCACTTGCTTTGGCAATGTAAACATATGTTTCCCCATGCCAATATAGCCCATTTGAATTGAAGAGAGCGAGAGAGAGAGAGAGCGCGGACTTACTGCGTGGTATACAGTGCAACGGCTAGCCCTCTGCCTATGCTGGGGCCAGTTAATTCTGGACCTTGGGTGTTAATGTAATAGTGTTTTGTTTATTATGGGCTGGTGGGTGTCAGTGTTCTGCCTGCTGTCAGCTCCCAGCCTGATTCATCTGATGCCAGCTCTCTCGCTCTCTCTCTCTCACACACAAACTCTCTCTCTAATGCTCAATTCTCCCACCCGCTCTCAAGCACAGACAAAATAGTTTTTCAAATGAGAGCCCATCTGAAGCCACAGCGTTCAGAGACAGACGCTCAAATGTCGATATCAGCCACTGTTTATCTGATGGCCGGGCCAAGATGGCATTGAAAGTCTGAATGCCAGAAGCTATTTACTGGGTTAGGATTAATTAGGAGCCTGTCTGAAATGGAATTGTGGAAAGTAATCAATGACATGTCTCTCTTCCCACATTGTTAGCCCAGCCTCACGTACAGTGCTGCTTTTATCCACTCAGGCCATTAGGAGGCTGTGGTCTGTGTCAGAGAGAGAGAGCGAGCAAGTGTGCGAGAGAGGGGAAGAGAGAGAGATACACATCAATACAGGTTCCTCCATGGTCTCCATCAGCAACAGATGCTAAACATCATTAGGGACGCCCATGCCTCTTCACACATGGCTGCAGGAATGATGTTACAAAGAGCAGAGGAGATGAGATGTGCTTTGGGACTGCTATCATGTCAGGCCATAGTGGACAACATATGCCGTCCCTGTTGGTGACATGTCTGTTCTGCCTCTGCTGGTCTCCATTAGACAGACAGATGCAGAGTTGAGGGGAGAGCACAGCTGCCCTCTATGGGTGTAAATAAATCCAACATAAAAGCAAGGTGGATTTTTCTCTACGACATCGAGGCTTGCAGGACAAGAGGGGGGATGTTGTTAGGCTCAGGTGTGTGCGCAGCCCTAATTAGCCAGCTTATCTGGCTAATGGTGCAAAACCTCATTCTTGACCAGTCATCAAAAACTGCTCAGTCTTGCAGCACGAAAGGAGAGTCAGTCATTTTTTATGCTGAATTTCACACTATACAGTGAGGGGATGAAAGGCTGGGTATTTGGAATTCATTAACTTATTTTTCCCCCTTATAGAAAGCTCATCCCCCTGCAGGGTAGTCCAGATACCATTGCTGTAAAGAATCCATTGCTTCTCGTGCCAAGCTCAACACACACACACAGAGACAGAGAGAGAGACAGCAAGACAGAGAGACAGCGAGAGACAGAGACAGAGAGAGACAGCGAGGGACAGAGACAGCGAGGGACAGAGACAGCGAGAGACAGAGAGAGACAGCGAGACAGCGAGAGACAGCGAGACAGAGAGACAGCGAGACAGCGAGACAGAGAGATAGCGAGACAGAGACAGCGAGACAGAGACAGCGAGACAGAGAGAGACAGCGAGACAGAGAGAGACAGAGAGAGACAGCGAGACAGAGAGAGACAGCGAGACAGCGAGAGAGACAGAGAGAGAGACAGCAAGACAGAGAGGCAGCGAGAGACAGAGACAGAGAGAGACAGCGAGAGACAGAGACAGACAGAGAGAGACAGAGACAGAGAGAGACAGAGAGACAGCGAGACAGAGAGAGACAGCGAGACAGAGAGAGACAGTGAGACAGCGAGAGACAGAGCGAGACAGCGAGAGACAGCGAGAGACAGAGAGAGACAGAGAGAGACAGAGAGAGACAGAGAGAGACAGAGACAGAGAGAGAGATAGCGAGACAGAGACAGCGAGACAGAGAGAGACAGCGAGACAGAGAGAGACAGCGAGACAGAGAGAGACAGCGAGACAGCGAGAGACAGCGAGAGACAGCGAGAGACAGAGAGAGACAGAGAGAGACAGAGACAGAGAGCGACAGAGACAGAGAGAGACAGAGACAGAGAGACAGAGACAGAGAGACAGAGAGGCTTCAGTGTATACTTTTGCATTCTCAGCTCTCAAACCCACATGCTGTGGACCTAAACCAATAAAAAAGAAGCAAGAGAGAACGAAAGAAAGAAATTGTAATAGATTTGTGCAGTGGGCTAAACAAATAGTTGTGTGTGTGTGTGTACACTGAGCTTTTTAAAGACTGGAGGACACTGCAGTTCATATTTCACTCTCAGTACAACACGGTTTCCTGAGCGAGTGGCTGGCCTTTTGTCAGCTATATATGAATCCCCCGGAGAGGATGAATAACGGTGCTCTAGAGGAACGCTGAGATAGGAATCCACACATTCATTTAAACCATGTTTCCCTTCCTAATCATATACACCATCATGCCAGTGTTTCTCCCAAGAGCCATGTTAAAAAACAATTGGCCTACATTTCAACCTCTACCCATCCACAAACAGAAATTACATTGTTTATGTAAAACGTTGTTTGTTTAACACAAAGCAATTCAAAGAAATGGAAGACAAGTATTAGTGAACGGATAGATGGAAAATAAATAGCATTAGAGAGGAATTGCCCAGCAGTGAATATGAAACCCTGCAAGACAATACAGAACAATAATTACAGTTGAATATGAATATTTCTGTCAGTGGTCAGTGCATAATTACCACAAGCTGTGTGGACATAAGCATCGCTAGACAGGCTTCCTCTACTTTCAGGACAAATAGACGAAATAGGAAGCAAATGTAAATTAGCACAGACTATTTTGCATTTCGAGCCAAGCAGAGATGGAGCAAATTCCCCTCGTGTCATGAAGACTGAATAAATCCCTCCATTAGAGGTCTGGGAATCAGGTATCTGGAATGAGGATCCCTCCAGCCCCCCACCAACTTGTCCTGAACACCTCATCCATGGAGGAAAAGATCAATGAAATGAGCAGCGCTCAACAAGTGAATGTCTGTCCAGGGCATTACAATCACTGTAGCATGGAGTCTGAGTAGGGGTGCTACAACAACCAAGCTCTCACACGCTCTCACACGCTCTCTCACACACACACACACACACACACACAGCTAAGAGGAACCGAAGAGCCAAAAACCCAGCTGTAATGCAGCTAGAACTGCAGCTGAGTCACACAACCCAATGTCACAATTAAATCCAGTTATTATGAGTGGTACGCCAGACATCAAATGACTCCACAAATGTATTGTTAACAAACTAACATTTTGGCAAGTCGGTTAGGACATCTACTTTGTACATGACACAAGTCATTTTTCCAACAATTGTTTACAGACAGATTATTTATAATTCACTGTATCACAATCCCAGTGGGTCAGAGGTTTATGTACACTACGTTGACTGTGCCTTCAAACAGCTTGGAAAATCCCAGAAAATTATGTCATGGCTTTAGAAGCTTCTGATAGGCTAATTGACATAATTTGAGTCAACTGGAGGTGTAGCTGTGGAGGTATTTCAAGGCCTACCTTCAAACTCAGTGCCTCTTCGCTTGATATCATGGGAAAATCAAAAGAAATCAGCCAAGAAACAAAAATGTAGACCTCCACAAGTCTGGTTCATCCTTGGGAGCAATTTCCAAACACCTGAAGGTACCACGTTCATCTGTACAAACAATAGTATGCAAGTATAAACACCATGGGACCACGCAGCCGTCATACCGCTCAGGAAGGAGATGTGTTCTGTCTAATGGAGATGAACATACTTTGGTGCGAAAAGTGCAAATCAATCCCAGAACTAAAGCAAAGGACCTTGTGAAGATGCTGGAGGAAACAGGTACAAAATTATCTATATCCACAGTAAAACGAGTCCTATATCGACATAACCTGAAAGGCCGCTCAGCAAGGAAGAAGCCACTGCTCCAAAACCGCCATAAAAAAGCCAGACTACCGTTTGCAACTGCACTTGGGGACAAAGATCGTACTTTTTGGAGAAATGTCCTCTGGTCTGATGAAACAAAAATAGAACTGTTTGGCCATAATGACCATCATTATGTTTGGAGGAAAAAGGGAGAGGCTTGCAAACCGAAGAGCGCCATCCCAACCGTGAAGCCCGGGGGTGGCAGCATCATGTTGTGAGGGTGCTTTGCTGCAGGAGTGACTGGTGCACTTCACAAAATAGATGGCATCATGAGGGAGGAAAATTATGTGGATATATTGAAGCAACATCTCAAGACATCAGTCTTGAGTTAAAGCTTGGTTGCAAATGGGTCTTGAATTGTGAAAAACTGAGTTTAAAAGTATTTAGCTGAGATGTATGTAAACTTTCGACTTCAACTGTAGTGCTGTAGTCTCTTTTGTCGTGATCTGTGTTTGTCCTATATTTTTATTTAATTTATTTATATTTTTAATCCCAGCCCCCATCCACACAGGAGACCTTTTGTCTTTTGGTAGGCCATCATTGTAAATAACAATTTCTTCTTAACTGACTTGGCTAGTTAAATAAATAAAATACAATTCTGTAGGCTATTTTGTATTTTGAAACACTGATGATTCTTTGCTAATCGCTGGGTGTAGTTGTCCAGTCAAGTTTAGCGCAGTCCAGCCCAACACAGTACATTTAGTATTATGGGTTACATTTCTCCTCGCCAGTCTGAAGACCACAGTGTTAGCCTGTCAAGCCCTGATCAGAGTCTCTGGGTCAAATAATCATTCATGACAACAAGAGTACTCAGCTCTGCCAATAACGACTGTCAGCATGTACAAGGCACCACAGCTTCACACTGCATGAGAGCAATGCGTTACAGTCTGTCTATCTTTGGGTGTATTCATCTTTGCAGATATTTTACAGCTAAAGCTTGTTGAGCTAGCGCATATCCACTTATAGTATAGGAATATAGTATAGTAGTACATTTCTGGTAGTAGGAGTGGGCATAATATAACTATATTTATGGTAGTAGGAGTGGTCATAACTACATTTCTGATATGTTACTTGCCCTGAGATATGGCTGTAGACTCTCATGGCATCTAACATTAAGAGTCTACAGCCATGTCTCAGTGCAAGTACTGTATGTCTACTGTTCTCATTGATGCACAACCAAACATACTATAAAAGAGCCTGATAAAACGCTGCAAATGTAGTGGATCATTTTCCTCAGAATAATGAACAGAGCTACAAAAGCAGTGGAAAACAAGAGATCAGTAACATGCATCGTGACCACAGCAGAATCAACATGGCTATTTTTACAAATCGCCCTCAAAAGAAATGTAAACATGCCTTAAACATGCCTTAGGCCGTATCTTAAAACAAATGTACAAACCACATTAAAGCCATGTATCCTGCGCTACAGCATAATGATCTATGCTACATTACTTCAGGCCAAACATACATCTGACTGTGTTTGGTTTCCTCGCTATTCCTCGCTATGCTCTTTTCCAAATTCAATAACTAAAGTATGTATACATAGGAATAAAGACTGGGTGAAACAACATGCAGGGATAAAATGGGTGGTTTGGTTGGTGGAGATTAAAGATCGAGCCATTTCCTGGCCGCCTGGCCGAATTAAGGCTCCCTTTCAGACCATGAGCCAATGTGCATTCTTTGGACCTGAATTCCTTACATGCTGACTGTCTCCCAGTCTCCCACTGTCTCCCTATTAAAATAAAGAATAAGCAAGCCTCTCTGACTAGCCAGAATCATACACCAAGTCCCTTTCACATTTCACAGACAAAGTAATAGTTTTCCAGTGGGCCTTGGTGTACGACTTCCAGATCCTAACGTCGGTACAAATGTCACACTTTACAAAATAACAGCGGTTTAGACTTAGTTCTTCTGAATGGGAATGCCAGAATTGCATAAAGTATCTTATGTGAGGCCAACCCATAACAGACACAAAAACTAAAAGCTCAACTAAATAGACACCAACTCATTATATAACTAGGGTTCTAGAAATCCTAGTTCACTGCATATTTCTGTAACGTAACCATGGCATTAGTTTCCCCAACATCTGTTCTCATGTTTTCCTCCTATCATGACGTTGGTCTGTGGGTAAGGTTTATGACCCCCCCCCCCCCCATATATACCTTTCTCCCTTCCCCCTCTCTTGACTCTACTGAGGGACTCTTGAAAATACTTTGTTAAACATAGAGAGTCTAGGAACATCAAACAAGTGGAGGGAAAGGAACCATATTTCGGTAATAGAACCAGTTGAAAATATGGGTTGGTACTTAATGAATATTATGTCAGTTCGGTTGTCATCTGAGACATTATGACTGATGACAGGACGACATAAACTGTATCTGGGAATGTCTACACATTCTAGTTATCAGATTCACATGGAATTGTTGTGCAATTCATATGTTTAAAATACAACACTATTTGTGAAAAGATTAAATGTAATTTTAGCTTCCAAATGAGAGATTTGGGTTTTCATAAGGTTAGGGCTTTGCTCAATCAGTGGCCTGCCTCTGTGAAGAGACATGGGTTATAAACTATGAAAACACACCCTTCTCCCTCCACTATATAAGCCCTTGACGAAAATGTAACCATCTGTTCCGGGTACATTAGGATGACGATCCGATGTAAGAAGGGTTCAGATAATAACTACAGAACGAAGCCAACCTCGGCGTGAGCTTTGGTTGCGAATGGTATGAAGTTTGAACTCTTATTCGCTACGGAAGTGTTACCTCCTAGCCGTTGAGTTAGCAGCGGCCGCTGTAAACGTGGGCTAGGAAAGGATGGACAGAGTATCCCGTCTACCACACAACAACTACACTACAACGTTTCCCTTCACCACCAGAGACACTCTACAAAGGACAAAGGACTCTGTTGGGCAACACGGCCTTCCATCTACCACCAACCTATTGAAGCGCACCTCAGAGTAAATATTTATTGCATTTTCCAAATGGGCGGTAATTTAGAATGCATAAGATTCTGTATTTACAATAAAGTAGCGCCCTACAGCCCGATAGAGACATCGCTTCTCCCTTTGTTCTTCAGTCTTCCCGCTCTTTCACTCAAACCCTTTTCTTTGTGTAACCAGCTGTCATATCTGTTCTGTCCGCTAGGAACATTTTCCTTTATGACATAATTTGTAATCAAGGTATGATTAATTCTGTGTATATGTAATTCTGTGTGATTAGTTAGGTATTTAGTAAATAAATAATTAAACCCAATTTTGTATTGCTGATTCAACTTGTTAGCCAGAGTTCGTGAATTTACAACTTTCAGATGAGACTGAAATAAGGTGACGATAAATATTGACTGCTATTGATGTAAAATATTACTAGGTCTTTCAGAGTTTATTCGGAAGATAACAGCTCTATAAATATTATTTTGTGGTGCCACGACTTTCTAGTTAATTACATTTACATGATTAGCTCAATCAGGTAATATTAATTACAGAGAAAGGATTTTATAGAATAGCAATGTCATATCACTTAATCCGGCATAGCCAAAGACACAACACTCCCCTCCACAGTAGTATGCCTGCCTGCCTGGGCTGCCCTGCCTGCCCGGTCTGCTTGCTGCCTGGGATCCTCCAGAGGACCGTGCTGTGACCATGGAGTGAGTTCTGATTAGCGGTTCATACTGCCGTCTGAATGAGATCCTGAGGGATAAGTTAATTTGTCAGACCCCTGTCGTTTCCAGTGTGCAGCGGGCACGAGGAGTGGGACACAGGCCTCGCTTTATCGGGATGCTGCACACAGGAACAGGTGTTTGGGACAGATGACAGAAGATTATTGGACTGACAGGCAGGCAGGCCAGGTACTGGATGATTGAGTTACAGGCTGTGTCTTAAATGTCACCCTTTTCCCTATATAGTGCACTACTTTTGACCAGGTCCCATGCACATTATACTTAGTAGTAGGCCACACATGGATGAGCATATCTCTGGCTCCACAAAGTGGTAGGCCACACAAGCTCACAGAATGGGACCGACGAGTACTGAAGCACGTAAAAATCATCTGTCTTCAGTTGCAACACACACTACAGAGTTCCAAACTGCCTCTGGAAGCAACGTCAGGACAAGAACTGTTTGTCGGGAGAATTCATGAAATGGGTTTCCATGGCCGAGCAGCCGCACACAAACCTAAGATCATCATGTGCAATACCAAGTGTTGAGGAAGGAATAATGTTCTGGGGCTGTTTTTTTCATGGTTCAGGCTAGGCCCCTCAGTTCCAGTGAAGGGAAATCTTAACGCTTCAGCATAAAACGACATTCTAGACCAGGGATCATCAACTAGATTCAGCCGCGGGATTATTTTTTCTTAAGCGGATGGTCGGGGGCCGGAACATAATTACAAATCATTTGTAGACTGAAAATTGACTGCAAGAAGCCCAAACAGATATGTTTAAATAAAACAATAATTTCAAACCTGGCTTACATTTATATATCATCTTGTGTCTCTCTATTATGTGTGGGAATACCTGGGAACAGATTTCTTAAATTAAAATAACTTGGAGCTAATTTCCTGGTATTTGTCCAGTCTTTTGTGTCCAACAATATTGTAATGTTTTGTATTTATTTTTTGCTCAGAAACCTTTGGGGGCCAAATAAAACCAATTTAATCCATTTTAGAATAAGGCTGTAACGTACCAAAATGTGGTAAAAGGGAATAGGTCTGAATACTTTCCAAATGCACTGTATCTCCTTTGCATAGAGTTGATCAGGCTGTTGATTGTGGCCTGTGGAATGCTGTCCCACTCCTCTTCAATGGCTATGCAAACATCGATGCGTGTGCAGCATTTGTGACGTTGTCATCTAACTAATAAGGAATAGGGTGCCATTTTGGACACGAAATAGGCTGCTCAGTGCTCTCCTCCAGCTCAGGAATTCCCCCTTATTTCCTGCTTTGATCATTATACATGGAAGAGGAATGGATGGAGAATCTGGATGGAGGGGCTGCGTAGCTATACCCGGCCTCTCTCATCAAATAGTACAAATACTTCTTTCAAATCTGTCATGACATACGGTTGTGAGGAATTATCGCAAGACAGCTTGCCTCCTGAAAAACAAGCTTGAGATCATGCAAGAAAAATCATGTTTATAAACCATGCAAAGGGAATAATTCAGATCTCATGATATCACTGGCGATCCGTTAATCAGGGTTGGTGAGCCCCACATTTTTAGCAAAAACAATTAAGTAATAAAGAAATTGCCTGTTTTGCATGTTATTTTGGCATTAATTGGTATTATATATCAGTTTGCAAACAATGTAAAAATTAATAACCCTATGTTAATAAAGCCGTTAATGTTAATACTCTATCTTGAGTAAGGCAGCTCCAAAAAGCTCAGTGCTTTCTGTGGTGGAGGGGCAGCCAGCTAAAGCATAGAGCGTAGGCATTGGTAATCTTCTCTAGTTGCACCGTGATTGTGTGTATGTTGTGTTGTAAGCTGTTAGTAGCCCATGTGTCTCACCCTAAGAATTGTGTCCCTTAGTCTACGGTTCTGACATTGTGGTGCACATATGTAGCCTATAGCCTGTTTTAGAAAAATGTCATCATCAAATATTGTAAGAGCTTTCATTGTCTGCTTATATGCTCCCGTTACTTATCCTACAGTTCTGACTTGGTGTAAAGGGAGAATACTGTAATAACGACCCATATTCTGAATTCTGTCGCTGTCCATTTCAAAAGTGCTGAACAAATAGGCATATCAACTACGTCAGTCTTAGCTTGCTCTCATTAACGTCTTCATCAGAATTTTGGCTTGCCTCTTATGTGTTCATCGTTCCCTTATGCCATAGTTTATACATACATCTCAATTTATATATTTCTTATACGGGTCTCTCATTAGTATATTATTAATAATTTTAGGCAATGTTGGAATGATGCATTTCATTGTTTTTCTTACTTTGTGTATCATAATTAGCTCATGTGCTTTTCTCCATGAAGAGAAATATAATGCTGTTGGGTATATAACCATGTTAGCCAGTTACAGTCTCTTCCCATTCAAATATAATTTTTCCAACAAAAAGTTCCGTAATAGACCCTGTAATTCCAGTTGATATTGTGAGGGTTGTTTTGTTTGCACATTTCGCTGTTTGTGCGTCGGTATATTGTCTATAAAAGTGGATTCTCATGATTGTATTTTCCTTCCTCTTTAGACCACATAGGCCTAATAAAATACTTCAAATGGTAGGCTGACTGCATCTCTCTCGCCTTCTTTCTCTGTGGTGACTTAAAGTAAAGTAAAATGTATCTGTGCTAACGTCTGAATTTCTGTCAGTGTTTTGAAAGTGCAGAACGAATGCCTACCTCGTCACAGCTCGTTTGCTTGCACTTTCTTATACTTAGCGCTAAGTGTTAATGATAAGAACAAACATGATGAATTTACTGAACATAAATGTAATAATATTTGTCTATGGTTCAAAAGGCTAAACTCATGTCGGCGTTCGTTATTATTGAAGGAGAATGCGGTTCTTATCGAGTTACACAAATCCACAAGCAGTCAGAAGAAACCATATTTAAGCAAGTCAGCCATATCATCAATGGTTTTTAAAGAGGCTGAATAAACTGTTTGGTTGCCAGATGAGGCTCCGCTCATAGCCAGGTGTCGCAGTAGTCAGGATTTACTCCATGGTGCTGAAGGAAAGCTCCGCTGATAGGGCCGACATAAAGCTGTCCTAACACTTACAGTTTGTAGGCACCGTTTGTCACTGTTATAGTGCAATTAATGTATTGTTTAGTGTTATGTAGTGGCTTTGCTGGCATGCATCTAAATAAATTGGTTGAGTTTGCTCCACCAGATTTACATGCTAAAATCACCAGTGCATGATATGTACTCACAGTACGTGGGAAAGGAAATTCTAACAGCATGATTCCCTTTGGGAGTTAAACAATAGGGCCCTGCCAATACGCTGTTCCCATTATGCCTCTTCAGGTAACCTGACAGAGGTGGTGTCAGGCCTGCATGTTCCCCCTGTCTGTCACCGCTAGCAACACAACAACCCCTCCACCCCATCAATATCCTGTTACCGTGACGACTGTCTCCTTCATGTCAGAAGGAGAGGAAGTTGAGGATGGAGGGGGTAGGGTAGTAAACTTTCCACATCATAGAGGGAGAGGAGGGACTGGAGTGTACATCTTAAGAGATTCACATCGAACTACAAATTTCACCTTGAAGCACAATGAAAATGCCTCCACTCCAGCTCCAACAGTTAATCCAAAGTATCTCTGGCTAGTCACTCCTAAGTCCCTTACACTTGTCCACTTGGCCTGGCCTCCAAGAGGGAGAGGGCTTCGCTCTTGGGAGGCCAGGCGTAGGGGACTTCGGAGAGCCAAATATAATTTGTATTAACTGTTGTTCAGAGAGAAATGTTTGGAAATTCAATGAGGAGGTTGGAGAAGAGTTCAAGCCCCATGGTCAGCAAATTCAGCTCAAATGGCAGGAGTCATCTTGGTAATATTAACATATAGAGGATAAGACAAATATCAAATACCAACCACATATATATAGTAAAAGGTCGACCGATTATGATTTTTCAACGCCGATACGATTATTGGAGGACCAAAAAAAGCCTATAACGATTAATCGGACGATTTTTATATATATATATATATATATATAAAAATAATAATGACAATTACAACAATACTGAAGGAACAATCAACACTTTTATTTTAACTTAATATATTACATCAATAAAATCAATTTAGTCTCAAATAAATAATGAAACATGTTCAATTTGGCTAAAATAATGCAAAAACAAAGTGCTGGAGAAGAAAGTAAAAGTGCAATATGTGCCATGTAAGAAAGGTAACGTTGAAGTTCCTTGCTCAGAACATGAGAACATATTTCATTTTTATTTTACTTTATTTAACTAGGCAAGTCAGTTAAGAACAAATTCTTATTTTCAATGACGGCCTAGGAACAGTGGGTTATCTGCCTGCTCAGGGGCAGAATGACAGATTTGTACCTTGTCAGCTTGGGGATTTGAACTTGCAACCTTTTGGTTTCTATAAAAGCTGGTGGTTCCTTTTAACATGAGTCTTTAATATTCCCAGGTAAGACGTTTTAGGTTGTAGTTATTATAGGACTATTTCTCTCTATACCATTTGTATTTCATATACCTTTGACTATTGGATGTTCTAATAGGTACTTTAGTATTGCCAGCCTAATTTCGGGAGTTGATAGGCATGAAGTCATAAACAGTGCAATGCTTGAAGCATTGCGTAGTGCTGCCTGCAAACGCAGGAAAGTGCTGTTTGAATGAATTCTTACGAGCCTGCTCATAGACTTAATTATAATAACACACAGAAATACGAGGCTTAGGTCATTAATATAGTCAAATCCGGAAACGATCATTTAGAAAACAAAACATTTATTCTTTCAGTGAAATACCGTTCCGTATTTTATCTAACGGGTGGCATCCCTAAGTCTAAATATTGCTGTTACATTGTACAATCTTCAATGTTATGTCATAATTATGTAAAATTTTGGCGAATTAGTTTGCAACGAGCCAGGTGGTCCAAACTATTGCATATACCCTGAATCTGAGCGCAATGAACGCAAGAGAAGTGACACAATTTGCCTAGTTAATATTGCATGCTAACATGAATATCTTTTAACTAAATATGCAGGTTTAAAAACATATACTCCTGTGTCTTGATTTTACGAAAGGCATTGATGTTAATGGTTAGGTACATTCGTGCAACAATTGTGCTTTTTTTAGAAATGCGCTTTTGTTAAATCATCCGTCGTTTGGGCGAAGTTGGCTTTCTTTGTTAGGAAGAAATAGTCTTCACAGTTCGCAAAAAGCCAGGCATCCCAAACTGCTGCATATACTCTGACTCTGCTTGCACAGAACGCAAGAGAAGTGACACAATTTCCCTAGTTAAAAGAAAATCATGTTAGCAGGCAATATTAACTAAATATGCAGGTTTAAAAATATATACTTGTGTATTGATTTTAAGAAAGTCATTGATGTTTCGTTGATGTTTATGGTACACATTGGTGCAACGACAGTGCTTTTTTCGCGAATGCGCTTGTTAAATCATCATCCATTTGGAGGCACGCATCGATTATATGCAAACACAGGACAAGTTAGATAAACTAGTAATATCGTCAACCATGTGTAGTTAATTAGTGATTATGTTAAGATTGATTGTTTTTATAAGATAAGTTTAATGCTAGCTAGCACCTTTCCTTGGCTCATTGCTACACTCGCATAACAGGTAATTAGCCTGCCACACAGTCTCCTCGTGGAGTGCAATCTAATCGGTTTCCAAAAATGCTGATTACCGATTGTTATGAAAACTTGAAATCGACCCTAATTAATCGACCATTCCGATTAATCGGTCGACCTCTAATATATAGTATCCTTTGCAAAATATATGCTACTAAGCTGCTCAAATAACACCTTTAGAAACATCCACAGGAATATTTACAGAACAGGACAGATGACTGAAGAAAAATAGAAGAATTTACCTTTGTGACAAAATGACAGAGACAAATATGAAATAGTGGCGCTGAGGGGATACAGACATTACACACAGACCGGTGGAGAAATCCTTATACGGTGTGATTCCATCTCAGCAGGACATAATTGCAAACCTGATCACCGTGTCTGCAGGCAGCTCTTCTTAAGTTGATTTTGTATATGGCAACAATCTAGGCAAGGGACGGAAGAGGGAGGAAGAGAGGGAGAGAGAGACAAGGTAGGTGCAAAAGGTTGAGCGAGGGAGGTGGGGAGAGGAGAGGGAGGGAAAGAGGTAGGTGCAAAAGGTTGAGTAAGGGAGGTGGGGAGAGAAGAGAGGGAGGGAAAGAGGTAGGTGCAAAAGGTTGAGCGAGGGAGGTGGGGAGAGAAGAGGGGGAGGGAAAGAGGTAGGTGCAAAAGGTTGAGTAAGGGAGGTGGGGAGAGAAGAGAGGGAGGGAAAGAGGTAGGTGCAAAAGGTTGAGTAAGGGAGGTGGGGAGAGAAGAGAGGGAGGGAAAGAGGTAGGTGCAAAAGGTTGAGTAAGGGAGGTGGGGAGAGAAGAGAGGGAGGGAAAGAGGTAGGTGCAAAAGGTTGAGTAAGGGAGGTGGGGAGAGAAGAGAGGGAGGGAAAGAGGTAGGTGCAAAAGGTTGAGTAAGGGAGGTGGGGAGAGAAGAGAGGGAGGGAAAGAGGTAGGTGCAAAAGGTTGAGTAAGGGAGGTGGGGAGAGAAGAGAGGGAGGGAAAGAGGTAGGTGCAAAAGGTTGAGTAAGGGAGGTGGGGAGAGAAGAGAGGGAGGGAAAGAGGTAGGTGCAAAAGGTTGAGTAAGGGAGGTGGGGAGAGAAGAGAGGGAGGGAAAGAGGTAGGTGCAAAAGGTTGAGTGAGGGAGGTGGGGAGAGAAGAGAGGGAGGGAAAGAGGTAGGTGCAAAAGGTTGAGTAAGGGAGGTGGGGAGAGAAGAGAGGGAGGGAAAGAGGTAGGTGCAAAAGGTTGAGCGAGGGAGGTGGGGAGAGAAGAGAGGGAGGGTAAGAGGTAGGTGCAAAAGGTTGAGTAAGGGAGGTGGGGAGAGAAGAGAGGGAGGGAAAGAGGTAGGTGCAAAAGGTTGAGTAAGGGAGGTGGGGAGAGAAGAGAGGGAGGGAAAGAGGTAGGTGCAAAAGGTTGAGTAAGGGAGGTGGGGAGAGAAGAGAGGGAGGGAAAGAGGTAGGTGCAAAAGGTTGAGTAAGGGAGGTGGGGAGAGAAGAGAGGGAGGGAAAGAGGTAGGCGCAAACGGTTGAGTAAGGGAGGTGGGGAGAGAAGAGAGGGAGGGAAAGAGGTAGGCGCAAAAGGTTGAGTAAGGGAGGTGGGGAGAGAAGAGAGGGAGGGAAAGAGGTAGGTGCAAACGGTTGAGTAAGGGAGGTGGGGAGAGAAGAGAGGGAGGGAAAGAGGTAGGTGCAAAAGGTTGAGTAAGGGAGGTGGGGAGAGAAGAGAGGGAGGGAAAGAGGTAGGTGCAAAAGGTTGAGTAAGGGAGGTGGGGAGAGAAGAGAGGGAGAGGGAGACAATAGAGGGGGAAAATAAAGAAAAGGGGGAAGAGGCGGATTATGGATCATTGTTTTATAGGGAGCTTTCTGTTAAATAACAAGCTGGAATTTGATGCCATCACTAGTATTGATTTCTATATAGCCTTTCACTGCGTGAGAATACCCTGTGAGCCAGGCAGCCCAAGTTAAACCATCCCAGCGCAGGCAGGGAAAGGAGAGATGTCCTCTAGGCTATTCTATCCTTTCTCCCCTATTCTCCCTTCAAACGCATCAGGGATGACATTATATAAGTACAGCCCCAACACACTAAGAGGAAGAACAAAAATGACAACATAAATTGTGAAAAAATAAAGCAAATTGCCCATGTTGTTAAATAACTACATAAAGCCTCTTATGTAAAATAAAAAATAAATGTCTGACTGAACAGGAGCACATCATGAAAAAATAAACCTATCTGGTGTTATTTCAAAAGTGCAGCACTGGTCTAAGGCACTGCATCGCAGTGCTAGCTGTGCCACTAGAGATTCTGGGTTTGAGTCCAGGCTCTGTCGCAGCCGGCTGCGACCGGGAGAGTCCGTACTGGAGTTGCAGCGATGAGACAAGACTGAAACTACCAATTGGATACCATGAAATTGGGGAGAAAAAGGGGTAAAAAAAAAAAAAAAAAAAAAAACAATGCAGGGAAAGACCACCGAGGTGAAAAAGTCAGCTTGGAGATACGGAGCATTAAACTGCTGAATGACTCAAGTGGCTGATGCACGGAGGCAGAGAGACGCTCATCCTTGTGTGGATCTGAAGAGTGCTACGCGCTCTCTAACAGCCCGCCCCGATTTCATTACAATGCATGTGGTAGCTGTCAAATAGCATTGTGAAAGGTCCAATCCCTCAGTGCTGCTTAACCTCTCTGATCTCCCCATCCCGGATCCGGTATCAGGAATACAGACTAAAGCTCATTACCATAACGCAACGTTAACTATTCATGAAAATCGCAAATGAAATGAAATAAACATGCCATCTCTCAAGCTTAGCCTTTTGTAAACAACACTGTCATCTCAGATTTTCAAAATATGCTTCTCAACCATAGGAAAACAATAATTTGTGTAAAAGTAGCTAGCTAGCGTAGCATTTAGCGTTAGCATTAGCGTTAGCATCCAGCACGCAACATTTCAACAAAAACATAAAAGTCTTCAAATAAAATCATTTACCTTTGAAGAACTTCTGATGTTTTCAATGAGGATACTCTCAGTTAGATAGCAGATGCTCAGTTTTTCCAAAAATATTCTTTGTGTATTAGAAATAGCTCCGTTTTATACATCACATTTGGCTACCAAAAAAAAAACGAAAATTCAGTCCTCAAAACGCGAACTTTTTTCCAAATTAACTCCATAATATCGACTGAAAACATGGCAAACGTTGTTTAGAATCAATCCTCAAGGTGTTTTTCACATATCTCTTCATTGATATATCGTTCTTGGAAGCATGGTTTCTCCCCTCAATCAAATGGAAAAGTACAAGCAGCTGGCAATTGCGCACCGAATTCCACGCAGGACACCAGGCGGACACTTGGAAAATGTAGTCTCTTATGGTCAATCTTCCAATGATATGCCTACAAATACGTCACAATGCTGCTAACACTTTGGGGGAACGACAGAAAGTGTAGGCTCATTCCTTGCGCAATCACAGCCATATAAGGAGACAATGGAAAACAGAGCTTCAGAAATCTGCTCATTTCCTGGTTGACGCATCATCTTGGTTTCGCCTGTAGAATGAGTTCTGGGGCACTTACAGACAATATCTTTGCAGATTCTGAAACTTCAGAGTGTTTTCTTTCAAAAACTGTCAAGAATATGCATAGTCGAGCATCTTTTCGTGACAAAATATCGCGCTTAAAACGGGAACGTTTTTTATCCAAAAATGAAATAGCGCCCCTAGAGATCAAAGAGGTTAATAACCACAGCCTTAAAAATATGATGTGTACCTACTACAGGCACCTAAATATGAAGAGTACCAGCACACAAAATGATTTCAGCCCAAGCACTGACCACAACTTCTCTACACTACAGGGATTTGGGTTCACACCCACAGTGGTTGGAGAGTAGAGTAACCCACTTGAAGCAAAAATAGGTCTACTTTTTCTCTCTAGAATAGCCTATATCCCAGGCCTGGTTATCAGCTTGTGCTCTACACTAGTATTGATATAAAAAACAGTGGTCTAAAGTAAAAAATAAAATGTAAAAAGTTGTTTTTGGGATATCTGTACTTTACTATTTATATTTTTGACAAGTTCTACTTCACTACATTCTTAAAGAAAATTATGTACTTACATTTTCCCTGACACCCAAAACTACTCATTACATTTTGAATGCTTAGCAGGACAATAAAATGGTCTAATTCACATACCTATCAAAAGAACATCCCTGGTCATCCCTACAGCCTCTTATCTGGAGGACTCATTAATCACATAATTCGTTCGTAAATTATGTCTGAGTGTTGGAGCGTGCCCCTGGCTATCCATGAATAAAATAAAAACAAGAAAAGGATTCAGTCTGGTTTTGTCACGTTCTGACCTTAGTTCCTTTATTATGTCTTTGTGTTAGTTTGGTCAGGGTGTGAGTTGGGGTGGGTAGTCTGTTCTTTTTTCTTTGTTGTATTTCTGTGTTTGGTCTGGTATGGTTCTCAGAGGCAGATGTCGATCGTTGTCTCTGATTGAGAATCATACTTAGGTAGCCTGTTTTCCCTATTTTGGTTGTGGGTGATTATCTTCTGTTACAGACTGAATTTAAAATAAATTAAAATGAGATATTGTGTAAATTATCTACACACAATACCACATAATGTCAAAGTAGAATTATGTTTTTAAAAATATTTACAAATTAATGAAAAATGTAAATCTGAGTATTCAATCCTTTTGTTATGGCAAGCCTAAATAAGTCCAGGAGTACACATGTGACATAATAAGTTGCATGGACTCACTCTGTGTGCCATAATACTGTTTAACATGCTTTTGAAATGACTACCCCATCTCTGTACCCCCGCATACAATTATCTGTAAGGTCCCTCAGTCGAGCAAGGAATTTCAAGCACAAAGATCAAAGAACAAAGTTCGCAAAGAATGACACCGATTGGTAGATGGGTAAAAAAATAATTTGAGTATGGTGCAGTTACACCAAGTCACTACAAAGATACAGGTACCATTCTGAACTAAGTTGCCAGGGTGATTTTGTGATTTTAAAACAGTTCCAGAGTTTAAGGGCTGTGATAGGAGATAACTGAGGATGGATAAACAACACTGTAGTTAATCCACAATACTAACATAAATGACAAGAGTGAAAAGAAGGAAACCTGTACAGAATACAAATATTCAAAAACATGCATCCTGTTTGCAATAAAGGCACTTAAGTAATACTGCAAAACATTTGGCAAGGATATTGAAGTTTTGTCCTGTATACAAAGCATTATGTTTGGGGAAAATCCAACACATCACATAAAAAAAACTGGAGGCCTCTTAAACTTCAATGTTGTGATGTGAAAGTCTTGACAAAATGCATGGCACATAGAAGAAAAAAGGTTTTACTAGATGTTGTTTATCCTGATCAGACAGTATTTTACATGGACAACATACTGGAGATATGTAACATAAAATATACCAGGTTTGGTCTTCATAGCATATTTCGAAAAGGCGTTTGATAAAGTATGACTAGAATTTATATGTAAATGCCTGGATTACTTTAACTTCGGTGAATCTCTTATACAATGGGTTAAAGTACAGCAACCCCAGGTGTAAAATAGTAAATAATGGTTACTTCTCAGAAAGTATTGAGCTTTTAAGAGTAAAACAAGGGTGTCCGTTGTCTCCATAACTATTTATTATGGCCATTGAAATGCTAGATATTAAAATTAGATGCAACAAGAACATCAAGGGGTTAGAAATCCAGGGGTTCAAAGGAAAAGTGTCAATGTATGCCGATGACAAAAGCTTTTTCTCAAGTCCGCAAGTCTCATTGAAGATCACCTTTCTAGCCTCCCTGGACTGAAACATAATTATGACAAGTGTAAAAAGTGTGACAAGTGTTAAAAGACCATGTTTACACTACCTTGTAGTTTATCAATACAAATAGGTGGATGGTGAAGTAGACATACTTGGTATTCATATCTCCAAAAATATAAATTAACTTACCACAACCAATTTCTTTTTTTAATTTGACCCCTTTTTCTCCCCAATTTCGTGGTATCCAATTGTTTTAGTAGCTACTATCTTGTCTCATCGCTACAACTCCCGTACGGGCTCGGGAGAGACGAAGGTTGAGAATCATGCGTCCTCCGATACACAACCCAACCAAGCCGCACTGCTTCTTAACACAGCGCCATCCAACCCGGAAGCCAGCCGCACCAATCTGTGTTGGTTAGCGCGCACTACGCCCGGACCGCCACAGGAGTCGCTGGTGCGCGATGATTTCCCTACCGGCCAAACCCTCCCTATCCCGGACGACGCTAGGCCAAGTGTGCGTCACCCCACAGACCTCCCGGTCGCGGCCGGTTATGACAGAGCCTGGGCGCGAACCCAGAGTCCTCTGGTGGCTCAGCTGGCGCTGCAGTACAGCGCCCTTAACCACTGCGCCACCACAACCAATTTCAATAGAAAATGTGCAAAAATAGATAAGATTCTGAAACCATGGAGAAGTAAATACTTGTGTATCCATGGAAAAAAAATAACATTGATTAACTCTTTTGTCCTATCACAGTTTACTTATTTACTAATAGCGCTGCATACTCCAGATGACTCATTTTTTAAAATCATATGAGCAAAAAAAAGCACTTTATTTGGAATGCTAAGCCAGACAGCATTAAATGTGCCTATTTATATAATGAATGAGTATGGGGGGCTAAAATGATTAAATATTAAGGCATCAAACCTCAAACTAAAAGCTTTACTCAAACATAAATTATAGTTAAACCCAAAACAATAGATTATTAAGAAAGGTTCATCCTTTGTTCAAAAATTGCCTTTTTGCCTTCATACAGATTACAACTTCTCATTTCCGACTACTTGTTTAAAGTATGCCCCTTTCTTAAACTAGCCATGCAAAGGTGGTTACAATTTCAATTTTATCCTCCAGAAAATATATATTTGTTAATATTGGAACAAATATCATAGTTAAACTCAAATATACTGATTGATAAAAATAAAAAAAATCTTTATGGAATTTTTAAAAAAGTATTATATTTATTAATGATATTATGAATAGAAACAGTGGAGTTGTGTCACATATGCAGCTATCGGAAATATATGGGATTGTCTGCTCAATCCAAAGTTACAACCAACTGATTGGAGCATTACCACAAAAATGAAGGAGCCAAGAGGAAGAAAGTAGGGAACTTGTTTGTCTGCCATATATTAAAGATAGAAATGAGCTGAATAGGATTGGCATAAATAGAAAAATATACCAGATTCATTTGAGGACAAAAATTAGACAGATGCGGCATACAGGTTACAAAATAAATGGGAAGAGATTTTTGATTCCATGGTATATGAACTGATACAAAAAACAAACACTTGACAAGAGCTTTTCAATTTAAATTATTATACCAAATTCTTGCCACCAACAGAATGCTATATATATCTACAATGTGGGGCAAAAAAATATTTAGTCAGCCACCAATTGTGCAAGTTCTCCCACTTAAAAAGATGAGAGGCCTGTAATTTTCATCATAGGTACACTTCAACCATGATAGACAAAATGAGAAAAAAAAATCCAGAAAATCCCATTGTAGGATTTTTAATGAATTTATTTGCAAATTGTGGTGGAAAATAAGTATTTAGTCAATAACAAAGGTTTATCTCAAAACTTTGTTATATACCCTTTGTTGGCAATGACAGAGGTCAAACGTTTTCTGTAAGTCTTCACAAGGTTTTCACACACTGTTGCTGGTATTTTGGCCCATTCCTCTATGCAGATCTCATCTAGAACAGTGATGTTTTGGGGCTGTTGCTGGGCAATACAGACTTTCAACTCCCTCCAAAGATTTTCTATGGGGTTGAGATCTGGAGACTGGCAAGGCCACTCCAGGACCTTGAAATGCTTCTTACGAAGCCAAACCCACTGGCTCCAGGTCATCTACAAGTCTTTGCTAGGTAAAGCCCTGCCTTTTCTCAGCTCACTGGTCACCATAGCAACACCCACCCGTAGCACTCGCTCTAGCAGGTATATTTCACTGGTCATCCCCAAAGCCAACACTTACTTTGGCCGCCTTTCCTTCCTGTTCTCTGCTGCAAATGACTGAAACAAATTGCAAAAAACGACTGAAGTTGGAGACATATCTCCCTCACTAACTTTAAGCGTCAGCTGTCAGAGCAGCTTACCGACCGCTGCAGCTGTACACAACCCATCTGTAAATAGCCCATCCAACCAACTACCTACCTCATCCCCATATTGTTTTTCTGCTCTTTTGCACACCGGTATTTCTACTTGCACATCCTCATCTGCACATATATCCAGTGTAAATTGCTAAATTGTAATTACTTCGCCACTATTGGCTTATTTATTGCCTTACCTCCTTACTTCATTTGCACACACTGTATACAGATTTTTCTATTGTGTTATTGACTGTACGTTTGTTTATGTTATTTTTAATCGCACTGCTTTGCTTTATCTTGGCCAGGTCGCAGTTGTTCTCAACTGGCCTACCTGGTTAAATAAAGGTGAAATAAAAAATGCAATACATTTTTTTTTTTGTAGATTTATACTTGTCTGAAAGGTTTTCATCTTTAGCTCACAATATATAGATACTATGCGATTAGAAAAATAAATGTAAAACATCACAGAAAAATATATGGCACATGGAAACCAAATGAGGCTGGTCTATGGTGATAGGAGGGATGGGCTGAGAGTGGCTGAGGGGTGGGATTAAAGAGCTTGTGTTTGGTAAGATATTACTGTTATGTGATTGCTGTATATAAAAGACCAAAATGTATATGTAAAATGTATATGTAAAATGTATGTCTATGTAGCAGAAGAGCTATAAAATAAAAAACAATGTGTCCTCCGAAGAGAGGGGCTGGTGGATGGGTTAGTACAACATTTAAATATATTTTAAAAAACATCTACTCTTCATATTTCAAGTATGATGGTGAATGCATCATGTTATGGTATGCTTGTCATTGGCAAGGACTTCTTTTTTTTTATAAAAAGAAACGGAATAGAGCTAAGCACAGACAAAATCCTAGAGGAATCAGTCTGCTTTCCACCAGACACTGGGAGACAAATTCACCCTTTCGCAGGACAATTACCTAAAACACAAATACACTGGAGTTGCTTACCAAGACAACATTGAATGTTCCTGAGTGGCATAGTTACAGTTTTGACTTAAATCTGCTCGAAGATCTATGACAAGACTTGAAAATGGCTGTCTAGCAATGATCAACAACCAATTTGACAGAGCTTGAATAATGTTTTGAAGAATAATGGGCAAATATTGTACAATCCAGGTGTGCAAAGCTCTTAGACTTACCCAGAAAGACTCATTTGAGTTTTTCTTTAACTTTGACAGAGTATTTCATGCAGATCGCTGACAACAAAAAAAAAATATTTAAATCCATTTTAATCCCACTTTGTAACACAACAAAATGTGGAAAAAGTCAAGGGGTGTGAATATTTTCTGAAGGCACCACTGTACATGTATATGCACACACCTTTTGTGGCCCAAAACACAAGTATGCCAAACATGAAATTGAGGGAAAATCTATTACTATTATATAGTCTGTCCAACATTTTGTCCCCTGCTACAGTGGGTGAAAACCCACAGTATTTCCCTGATTCCAGATTGACTCTGTCATGTGAGTGGGAGAGTGGGATGGTCCGGGACCCAACAGTCTATCTCTCCCCCATGGTGGTTCCACTTCCAGTTCTGTGGCCACTTGGGAAAATTAGGACTTCCAAAGGAATGTAAATCAAATTAAGTCAAAGTAAAAATGACACGCTTGCGTTCAAATACTGTCGTATCGTAATTTCTGAGCTCCGTCACTGTAAAATTCTCTCTCTGCACTCCTCTGGAAGATTCCCCTCAAGGATATTTCTCTCAATTTGCTGGGAGAATTTCCCTTTTTCTTTAACAGAGGGGGAAAATGACATGCTCAAAGTAAAACCATTACACAGTGTTTCCCTGTCTCACTGACTGTAGCAGGCAGCCTATCCACTTTGTGATCTTTCCATGCATCATAGTGATATATTATACAGATGTTATTGTATGTTACCTATTATCTGTTATAATGCACCATACGTGTACCATAAGTCATTATAAATTAACTTAAGGGATTATGTGTGTGTGTCTACTTGAAAGTGTTACCATGTCCGCCTTGCTTCCAGAATCCACATGTCCATATAGGCTAGTCCCACTGACTCTCAGTAATAAACAGTGAATGGTACTACACAAAGATCATCCTCTTCATTGGGACCAAGTGACCTCAATCACAGAGTCCAATAACATCCTTCCTCAGAAGCTCCTCTGGCTCACATAGGAAATGGTCTGTGATACATAGCTAATTGGCTGCCCTTTTAAAATGTCCTTATGTCACGAGAGAGAGCCTTTAAAGGAATCTAAATAAAGTGTCCTAAACTGCACGCTATTCCCTTTTTAGTGCACTGATTTTGACCAAGACCCAAAGGAATTATGGTGCCATTTGGACACATCCAAACTATAAATGAGGATTGCCCATGAGCAGTGAGCAGACTTTATATCAGGCTGGCTTGTATAGAGAGATTTATAAAGCGGTTTGTAAAATGTATGCATAGGCCATCCGACCCTCTGAAAAACATGGCTGGACTGGATCTATAATAGTAGTGTGTTGTGTACAAGGAGAGAGAATTCTCAGACAGATAAGGGTGACTGATTATATTACTATCAACCTGATATAGAGCAAAACACCAAGCAGCAGCCAGGATTGTTACTGTCCATAAGGGGGCCGTTATAAGAGCAAACTACAAAAAAACGGATCCACAAAATTAATTTCATGCCATCTACTCCCATAATGACCTCATGACATCACTACCACCCAGGATAGCTGTATTCACCTGGTGTCTAATTTCAATAGTTAAAAACTCATGTTGCACATTTTGCCATTTGGTCACCAAAATGCAAATGGTCTATATACACTGAGTATACAAAAAATTAGGAACAACTTCCAAATATTGAGTTGCAAACCACCCCTCCCCCCTCCTTTGCCCTCAGAACAGCCTCAATTCGTTGGGGCATAGACTCTACAAGGTGTTGAAAGCGTCCCACAGTGATGCTGGCCCATGTTGACTCCAGTGCTTCCCACAGTTGTGTCAAGTGGACTGGATGTCCTTTGGGTGGTGAACCATTCTTGATACACACGGGAAACTGTTGAGCGTGAAAAACCCAGTAGCGTTGCAGTTCTTGACACAAACCAGTACGACTGGCACCTACTACCATACCCCGTTCAAAGGCACACAACACAATCCATGTCACAATTATCTCAAGGCTTAACAATCCTGTAACCTGTCTCCTCTACTTCAACTTCACTGATATTGAAGTGGAATTAACAAGTGACATCAATAAGGGATCATAGCCTTCACCTCAATTCACCTGGCCAGTCTATATCATGGAAAGAACAGGTGTTCTTAATGTTTTGTATACTTGGTGTCTATTCAGAATGACCGAGCTAGAAAGTAATGGTAACCTGCCATTTTCCTATAAAGTGGAATAAAACTAAAAAAAGGTAGGTCTATAATGCAACAATGAAACATGCATGAGAGCATTAGCTGTTCCGGACGACTGTGTGATCACTCTATCCGGAGCCGATGTGAGTGAGACTTTTAAACAGGTTCACAAGGACGCAGGGCCAGACGGATTACCAGGACTCGCTGACCAACTGTCAAGTGTCTTCACTGACATCTTCACCCTCTCCCTGTCTGAGTCTATAATACCAACGTGTTTCAAACAGATCACCATAGTCTCTGTGCCCAAGAACACTAAGGTAACCTGACTAAATTACTACCGACCCGTAGCACTCACGTCTGTAGCCATGAACTGCTTTGAAAGGCTGGTCATGGCTCACATCAACACCATTATCCCAGAAACCCTAGACCCACTCCAATTTGCATACTGCCCCCACAGATGATGCAATCTCTATTGCACTCCACACTGCCCTTTCACACCTGGACAAAAGGAACACCTATGTGAGAATGCTATTCATCGACTACAGCTCAGCGTTCAACACCATAGTGCCATCAAAGCTCATCACTAAGCTAAGGACCCTGGTACTAAACACCTCCCTCTGCAACTGGATCCTGGACTTCCTGGCGGGCCGCCCCCAGGTGGTATGGGTAGGTAACAACACATCTGCCATCTGTCATCAAGGCAAAGGATGGCTATTTGAAGAACCTCAAATCTAAAATACATTTTGATTTATATAACACATTTTTGGTTACTACATGATTCCATGTGTTATTTCATCGTTTTGATGTCTTCACTATCGTTCTACAATGTAGAAAATAGTACAAATAAAGAAAAACCCTTGAATGAGTAGGTATTCTAAAACTTTTGACCGGTAGTGTATGTGTACATATTACCTCGACTAACCGGTGCCCCTGCACATTGACTCTGTACCGGTACCCCCTGTATTTAGCCTCGCTATTGTTATTTTACTGCTGCTCTTTAATTATTTGTTACTTTTATTTCTTATTTTCTTAGGTATTTTTCTTAAAACTGCATTGTTGGTTAAGGTTTAGTAAGTAAGCATTTCACTGTAATACCTGTTGTATTCAGCACATGTGACAAATAAAATGTGATTTGATAATAACAGGTAGTTCGTATAGTGTGTTGGCCAGAGAGAGCCATTTAATGAGTCCCTTAGAGAGGAGCAGATGGAACAAGCTTACTGCCCCCTAATAAGCACTAATCTATTTTTGCACTCAGTGTAATGAAGGCTGAGAGGCTGAGAAATAGGGCTAAGGCAACAGGCAAGGGGATGGAAGTCTGCGTCCCAAACAGCTCCGTATAGGGTGCCATTTGAGGCACAGCTGAACAGAGGGGTTGTTTGTTAGGGGGACACAGCAGGGACAGATTAAACAGGTGGGGCATGGATAAAATGAAAGTATCACAACATCAGCTTGACTCTGTAACCTTGGCTGAGTCCCAAATGGCACCCTATTCTTTATATTAGTACAATAGAGATAGGGAGGAGACGGAGACTTTTAGATACCTCAGAGTAGGCCAACTCTACTACGTCAGAGAGAGACAACAAAACACAGTGTCACATAGGCTACAGGTCAATAGACACACACACACCTCACCAGGTGCTCTATACCTGTCTCTACCTGACTGATAGTGTATAGTGACATTGGCAGGCAGGTAACATTGCATGGGTAAAACCCCACATGTTCTGCCTATATGAATATTCCCAGGGGCGGTAAAGAGATTGAAACACCCAGCACGGCCTCAGATAGTCATGTGACTCTTAATCCATCCTGCATTCAGAAGAGGTGTGGTATGTCACAGACAACGGCCACTCTCTCGTTTGATACTGTACAGACACTGTAAAGCCTCACGGAAGCCTGTGATACCACCCTGGCTTAAGACCATAATGAGACTATTTCAATTGGTATAATATAAAAGCTATTGAGATGGACATGTAGAAAGACCATCCCAAATATTGCAAACAAACCACTTGTGTGGAACTGACGTTAGTTTAGCTGATGCTGACAGAGAATAATCCATCATCCATCCAACTCTCTCTCTCTCTCTAAAAGATGCCAAGGTTATGGTCATGGAATGGAATTTTGGATGACGGTTATTGGCCAGCCAAATGACTCCGGTCGCCGTAATAACCATCGGAACAGCATTTTATTTTTTAAATAAACACCCCCATTTTCTCCTCTCCTCCGGTCCTGACTGCATGCCTAGGCAACCGAAGACTAATTTGCTACAACACCTTGCTTGTTTCAGCAAGGAGCAACACAGTTTCATCAAGTTGTAGAGTCCATGGTATTCTAGTCTGTTACAGCAAGAAAGGACTCAACCGCACGAATGTCCGGCTGTCCCGTCTTCAGCCAGCTGTTCTTACCCCACACACAGATATAAAAATATATACAGTGCCTTCAGAAAGCATTCATACCCCTTGACTTATTCTACATTTTGTTGTGTTACTGCCTGAATTCAACATGTTTTTTTTCTCACCCGTCTACACATTATAACCCATAATGACAAAGTGGAAACATGTTTTTAAACATTTTTGCAAGGTTAAACATTACAGGTTAAACTCAAATGAAGCATACTACACTGCTCAAAAAAATAAAGGGAACACTTAAACAACACAATGTAACTCCAAGTCAATCACACTTCTGTGAAATCAAACTGTCCACTTAGGAAGCAACACTGATTGTCAATACATTTCACATGCTGTTGTGCAAATGGAATAGACAACAGGTGGAAATTATAGGCAATTAGCAAGACACCCCAAATAAAGGAGTGGTTTTGCAGGTGGTGACCACAGACCACTTCTCAGTTCCTATGCTTCCTGGCTGATGTTTTGGTCACTTTTGAATGCTGGCGGTGCTTTCACTCTAGTGGTTGCATGAGACGGAGTCTACAACCCACACAAGTGGCTCAGGTAGTGCAGCTCATCCAGGATGGCACATCAATGCGAGCTGTGGCAAGAAGGTTTGCTGTGTCTGTCAGCGTAGTGTCCAGAGTATGGAGGCGCTACCAGGAGACAGGCCAGTACATCAGGAGACATGGAGGAGGCCGTAGGAGGGCAACAACCCAGCAGCAGGACCGCTACCTCTGCCTTTGTGCAAGGAGGAGCAGGAGGAGCACTGCCAGAGCCCTGCAAAATGACCTCCAGCAGGCCACAAAATGTGCATGTGTCTGCTCAAATGGTCAGAAACAGACTCCATGAAGGTGGTATGAGGGCCCGACGTCCACAGGTGGGGGTTGTGCTTACAGCCCAACACCATGCAGGACGTTTGGCATTTGCAAATTCGCCACTGGCGCCCTGTGCTCTTCACAGATGAAAGCAGGTTCACACTGAGCACGTGACAGACGTGACAGAGTCTGGAGACGCCGTGGAGAACGTTCTGCTGCCTGCAACATCCTCCAGCATGACCGGTTTGGCGGTGGGTCAGTCATGGTGTGGGGTGGTATTTCTTTGGGGGGCCGCACAGCCCCCCATGTGCTCGCCAGAGGTAGCCTGACTGCCATTAGGTACCGAGATGAGATCCTCAGACCCCTTGTGAGACCATATGCTGGTGCGGATGGCCCTGGGTTCCTCCTAATGCAAGACAATGCTATACCTCATGTGGCTGGAGTGTGTCAGCAGTTCCTGCAAGAGGAAGGCATTGATGCTATGGACTGGTCCGCCCGTTCCCCAGACCTGAATCCAATTGAGCACATCTGGGACATCATGTCTCGCTCCATCCACCAACGCCACGTTGCACCACAGACTGTCCAGGAGTTGGCGGATGCTTTAGTCCAGGTCTGGGAGGAGATCCCTCAGGAGACCATCCGCCACCTCATCAGGAGCATGCCCAGGCGTTGTAGGGAGGTCCTACAGGCACGTGGAGGCCACACACTACTGAGCCTCATTTTGACTTGTTTTAAGGACATTACATCAAAGTTGGATCAGCCTGTAGTGTGGTTTTCCAATTTAATTTTGAGTGCGACTCCAAATCCAGACCCCCGTGGGTTGCTAAATTTGATTTCCATTGATAATTTATGTGATTTTGTTGTCAGCACATTCAACTATGTAAAGAAAAATGTATTTTTAATTTAATAAGAATATTTCATTCATTCAGATCTAGGATGTGTTATTTTAGTGTTCCCTTTATTTTTTTGAGCAGTGTATTTAAATGGCAAATAAAACAGGTAAACACCAAACCAGTTATAATTTTAAAAGGATACGCATGCTTTAATTAGAAACAACAACGCTATTAATAGAAATTTTAAAATCTTCTATTAAAATCAGAATGAATTAACAGTTGGACTGATCCTTCAGCCTTCTTGGACTAAATAACCCTGAAACAACTATCAGTAGATAAATAAAATGTAAAAATACAAATGGAAATCAAGCAAAAATAAATATCAGACACTTAAAACATTCATGCAGAGAAAAGCACCAGGGCTGGACAGCTTTCCCATTGAATTTGACTTGATATTCTGGGACAAAATAGCGTCCCTATTTACTCAAATGACAACACACGTCACTCAATTCAGTGCTTCCTAGTTCCATGTATCAAACAGTTATTTCAGTTATATTAAAACCAGGAAAATCTGGAAGGTCTCCTGCAGATTTCAGACCCATAAATGTACTAATTACGACAAAATAATAACAGAATTCATAAGCAACAGAATGACAAATGTATTACCAGACTTGATACATATTAATCAAACAAATACAAGAACATGTTTCAGTATTATACAATATGCTAAAAACAATATGTACATTTATCAATAATGGCTGTTGATGCCGAAAAGGCTTTTGACCATGTTGAGTGGCCTTTTATATTGAAAACTTTGGAAGCCTTCAACTTCCCAGCTGAAATATTATATTTAATACAAATATTATATACAGTACCCCTTGACTTGTTCCATATTTTGTTGTGTTACAGACTGAATTTGTGTCACTGGCATACACACAATAACCCAAAATGTCAAATTAATAAAAAAGAAAATCTGAAATGTTTTGAGTCAATAAGAATTCATCCTCTTTGTTCTGTCTAACCTACATAAGTTCAGGAGTAAAGATTTGCTTAACAAGTCACAGAAGTTGCATGGACTCACTCTGTGAGCAATAAGTGTTCAACATGATTTTTGAATGACCACCTGATCTCTGTATCCCACACATACAATTATCTGTTAGGTAGAGCAGTGAATTTTAAACACTCAATCACAAAGGCCAGAGAGGTTTTCAAATGACTCGCAAAGAAGGGCACCTATTGGTAGATGGGTCAAATATTTTTAAAGCAGACACTGAATATCCCTTTGAACACGGTGAAGTTATTAATTACACTTTCGGTGGTGTATCAATACACGTTCTTCCTAACTCAGTTGCCGGATAGGAGGAAAACCGCTCACAGATTTCAGCATGAGGCCAATGATGACTTTAAAACAGTTACAGAGTTTAACGGCTGTGATAGGAGAAAACTGAGGATGGATCAACAACATTGTAGTTACACTCCAATACTAAAACCTAAATGACAGAGTGAAAACAAGGAAGCCTGTACAGAATACAAATATTACAAAACATGCATCCTGTTTGCATTGAGGCACTAAAGTAATACTGCAAAAAACATGGCAAAGCAATTCACTTTTTGTTCTGACACAAAGTATTATGTTTGGGGCACATAATACATTACCGAGTAGAAATATATATATATTTTACCTTGTTTTCTCCACAATTTCATGTTATCCAATTAGTCTGGTCTCATCACTGCAACTCCCGTACGGACTCGGGAGAGGTGAAGGTCGAGAGTCCTCAGAAACATGACCCAACCAAGTCCCACTGCTTCTTGACACAATGCCCACTTAACCCAGAAGCCAGGCACACCAATGTGTCAGAGGAAACACCGTACACCTGGCGACCGTGTCAGCGTGCACTGCGCCCGGACGCCACAGGAGTCGCTAGCGCGCAATGGTACAAGGACATCCCTGCCGGAAAAACCTCTCCTAACCTGACGACACTGGGCCAATTGTGTGCCGCCCCATGGGTCTCCCGGCTGCGACAGAGCCTGGACTCGAACCAAGAATCTCTAGTGGCACAGCTAGCACTGCCTTAGACCACTAGGGAGGCCGTATATATATTTAAACAGTTATGACGGTTATATTATTTTCATGACGGTCTTCATCCATAACCGTCAGTTACAGGGTTATATGGTAATTGTGCCAGCCCTAACTGCAGCTAGCTGCCCAGAGTGTTCTCTTCTCTCTCAGCCCTAACTGCAGCTAGCAGCCCAGAGTGTTCTCTTCTCTCTCAGCCCTAACTGCAGCTAGCAGCCCAGAGTGTTCTCTTCTCTCTCAGCCCTAACTGCAGCTAGCAGCCCTGAGTGTTCTCTTCTCTCTCAGCCCTAACTGCAGCTAGCAGCCCAGAGTGTTCTCTTCTCTCTCAGCCCTATCAGCAGCCCTGAGTGTTCTCTTCTCTCTCAGCCCTAACTGCAGCTAGCAGCCCTGAGTGTTCTCTTCTCTCTCAGCCCTAACGGCAGCTAGCAGCCCTGGGTGTTCTCTTCTCTCTCAGCCCTAACTGCAGCTAGCAGCCCTGAGTGTTCTCTTCTCTCTCAGCCCTAACAGCAGCCCTGAGTGTTCTCTTCTCTCTCAGCCCTAACTGCAGCTAGCAGCCCAGAGTGTTTTCTTCTCTCTCTTCCGCTTCAATTACCATGATGTGCCAATATAAGGCAGCCTTACAACTGGCCCTCTCTCCATGCGCAGACTATGACATTTTCAATAGGTTTGACTTAAACAGTTCTGAGGAACATAAACAGATCTAAGCAAGGGATCAATGGAAAGTCAAATGTAATACACAACCTGCCAACCATGGGAGGAATAAAATAGGCTGTTACCAGAGGATATGATGATCAATATGCCGAAATGTATTAGTGTAAATATGATATGGCCTTCAGGGGTTGTCTCCACAGTGCTTTGTGCGGTGTATTCATTTGCATTTGTCTATAGTGGCCGTTTGCATTACACATGCAGGAGGGTGTGGGCCTGTGGGTTCTGAGGTAAGTGACAGAGACAGGGTATGCCAAGAGATGCGAGAGAGAGAGATGCGAGAGAGAGAGATGCGAGAGAGAGAGATGCGAGAGAGAGAGAGAGAGAGAGAGCTAAGTGAGAGAGCACTAGAGAGAGAGCTAAGTGAGAGAGCACTAGAGAGAGAGCTAAGTGAGAGAGCACTAGAGAGAGCTAAGTGAGAGAGCACTAGAGAGAGCTAAGTGAGAGAGCACTAGAGAGAGCTAAGTGAGAGAGCACTAGAGAGAGCTAAGTGAGAGAGCACTAGAGAGAGCTAAGTGAGAGAGCACTAGAGAGAGAGCTAAGTGAGAGAGCACTAGAGAGAGAGCAAAGTGAGAGAGCACTAGAGAGAGCAAAGCGAGAGAGCACTAGAGAGAGAGAGCTAAGTGAGAGAGCACTAGAGAGAGAGCTAAGTGAGAGAGCACTAGAGAGAGAGCTAAGTGAGAGAGCTAAGAGAGAGAGAGCTAAGTGAGAGAGCGCTAGAGAGAGAGCTAAGTGAGAGAGCACTAGAGAGAGAGCTAAGTGAGAGAGCACTAGAGAGAGAGCTAAGTGAGAGAGCACTAGAGAGAGAGCTAAGTGAGAGAGCACTAGAGAGAGAGCTAAGTGAGAGAACACTAGAGAGAGAGCTAAGTGAGAGAGCACTAGAGAGAGAGCTAAGTGAGAGAGCACTAGAGAGAGAGCTAAGTGAGAGATTACACAGGCCTAATGAGAATTAGCAGGCTTTCCCCCGATTCTGGCCATCAGGTCGAACGGTCCTCGCTATCCGGAATCCTTGGGACATCCCTATCCCATTGGAGTTGACATGTAAAAAGGTAAGGGTTGAGGTTAGGTTATGGTCAAGGTTAGGGTAAGGGTAGTGGTTATGGTAGGGACATCAAGGATTCCGGATAGCACTAACCCAGGTAGGACCCATCTCACAACCACGACTGACTCAGATTTCACACTGGTTCAAATTTGGCTATGTCCAGTCTAGCAGATCCATCCAAAGCTGCACTTTAGTTATATACTTGTGTGGGTGGGTTGAAATACATATCTGCATGTCATAAAAGTACTATTAAGCCAATGCAGATATTTTATATAAAAAAAAACAGCATTGTTTGCAACGCTAAGCACTACTCTGCTGCTATCCAATCAAAGGAAATGAAGTCTTTCAAGCTCTCCCTAATACAACACCATTAGAGTTGGCAGCTAAGGAAAGCCACAGTATCTGGCCTGTCCAGTGGCGACCCGTCATTCAGGGCAGGTGGAGCAGAACAAAAACTGTTTTTTAATACTAAATCAAATTTAAAAAATTGGGGGGCTTACCTGTTTTGCATGTTATTTTGGCATTAATACGTGTCACATACCAGTTTGCAAACTATGTAAAAAAATATATATCATTGAGTTGATATAGCCACATAAAGACATGGTCTCTTTTTTTTTGTTTTCTTGAATAAGGCAGCTCCAAAATGCAGGTGTTTCAGCCCAGCTAGTGCTTTCTGTGGTGGGGCAAGCCATTGGCTCAGTATTCTGTCACTCATGGGGACACTACGTCACCGCGAAGTCTAAGGGTAGAGCTAGAAAACTCTAGCCCCTTGGGTGCTGCCATAGAGATACATTAGAAGTGCCCATCCAAGAAGGCTCAAGGTCAAAGGCCACAGATACAATGACATTAAATCACATTATATGTACAGCAGCTTTGATTGGACTGATCATGTCAACATCAGACTTTCAAAATCTTAGCTAGCAGTGATCATCATGAATCAAGTCGACAATCTACTGGCAAATCCGTTTTAATCCTTGTCATATGAAGAGAAATAATGAAGAGAAATTATAGATAAAACGTATCGGTGCTCATCGCCCATTGGACATAAATATTACACAACAAGTTGGAAATTGCAAATTCAACAATGAGTGGTTTGGAAGGAATCAGTGACAGTGGCTAACTGCAAGCATTGCAAAGCAATCACTAGCCTGCAATTCAGTGAAGTGGATGTGTGGTCCCAAATCTGGGATTAAGGGGCTCTTTTCGAAGTTTAAAGTTATAAACACTGAATATTGGCCATGCTGTCAATGAAACATGATTTGTGCGCGCACAAAACAACTGTTCACTCAGAACTGCGAAAACTTGACTTCAGTGAGTTCAAGACAACTGGGAAGTTGGGAATAAACGAGCTCTGACTGCGAAAATACATTTTGAATGATCATCCAACTCGGAATTGTAAATCCGGCCTCTTTCTAGAGCTATGAACTGAAGATCAATGATGTCATCATGATTCGATCTTGTTTTTATTCCAGAGTTCCCAGTTGTTTTGAAAGCACCATAAATCCAAAGAATGCCAGACTTTGATGACAAAACTTGCCCACGAAGGACCACCACACCACCTTCCTGTTCAAGTGAGCACAGCACAAGGTGAGTCCAAAAATGTATTGTATGCTGCTGCATAAATGATGTTATATGCAAGGGAGATATGTATACTGTAGCTAAGAAAGTGATACTGAGTGTGTGTTGTGTCGCCTACTGTTCTGACTTGGTGGTAAACATGTAGCCTATAACCTGTTTTAGAGAAATGAAATCCTTGAATATTGTAAGAGCGTTCATTGTCTGCTTATATGCCCCCTTTATTTATCCTACGGTTCTGACTTGGTGTACAGGGAGATAGGAGTCAATCTGCTTGTCGTCCCCTTATGCCATAGTTTGTACATCTCAATTGTCATTAGAAACCACATTTGTTTAAGCAAGTCAGCCATATCAGCTATGTTTTTTTAAAAGGCAGTAAATGAGGCTGAATGAACTGTTTCGCTGTCAGACAAGGCACCGCTGATAGCCAGGTGTAGCAGTGGTAAGATCTTGGGACTGCTGTTGGGACAGCTTGATGTAGGCTCTAACAGTTTATGGGCACTGCTTGTCACCATTATAGTGCAATTAATATATTGTTTAGTGTTGTGAAGTGGCTTTGCTGGCATGCACCCCACTTTCTTTGTTTTTGCTCCACCAAGATATACATGCTAAAATCGCCACTGGGCCTGTCTGAATGGACAATCTGCTCAGATACCCAGAGACTTCCAGTCAATGTGCAAACACTAGATAGCATTGACTCACAAAACTACCTCCAACTTCCTTCATACTGGACACAGAGACATAAAAAGGCCAAAATCCCAAAGGGTAGCTTTAGTGTAACTTAACTTCTTCCAGTGTGAAGTAAATTGGTAGCTTGGTAAACTATATATTCAGAGCAGCTTTCCCAACACTGAATATAGAAGTGTATAGTATACTATAGAAACCCCCTAGTCGCCCACTGGTACACAACTCAACTGGGTTAGCTGGAGGACACGGCAGATCAATGAAACACTAGGAGGACCAGGGGGAAGGAGGGATGTGGGATTCCTTGGGGGTGTAGAGGCTATTTGAATCTCTCTATACCTCCCTGTCTTCAGCAGCTGTTGGAGATGGAGGGGTTTAAGACCCAGAGAACAGATTAGGATGGAGGGATGGGGGCGTAGGGAGGTGTGGTGCTGGTGTCTTTCATCGCCTCTTAATGGAACATGGGATGGGCCTGACTGTTCTGCAGATCTGGGTCTGTCCTTTCTTCCTAATGCAGGAAAAAAGGCTCCCTTGGTAGAAGCACTGCATCGTGTACAACATGTAGTAGACCTAGTCTCTGCCTGCCTGGCAGGCTGGCACCTGACAACCGTCACCAGCCCCTCCATCTAACAGCCTTTTCTAGCAAACAACACAATCAAGAGGGAGATAGTTTTTTTATTTAGCTGTACTTTGCGCTGTATGCAAGAGAGCCGCTCAGATTCAGAATATTTATATGGTTCTCTTAACAGCTGAATGCACAATGACTAAGAGCCCAATGGGAGTCGTTGAATGAAAGAGATACACGGGGAAGATACGCCATTTGGAATCTGCATCAAATGATGCAATTGGATGTTGTTTTCTTCAGTTCTGGGCAGCAAGGGGAAAAAAGAGCGAAAGAGAGAAAACAACAGATTAAGAGTCGACCCACAATGAACACTAGCAGTAAATACAAGTGATGATTTGCAACCAATTCCATCTGATCATTCTTACTTCTTGAAATCGTATTCAAATCAAAGTTTATTGGACACATACACAGATTTGCAGGTCATCGCAGGTGCAGCGAAATGCTTATGCTTTAAGCTCCAACAGTGCAGTAATATCTAGCAATAATATTCCACAGTAGACAGAGATATGTTGCTAGTCTGTCCTGTCACCACTGTTAGATTGAGGTAATTAGGGCTGTATCACTTGTCGAGGATTTTAATTATTTTCTGATCCACTTTGCATATTAAACAGCACGCACAGGAGAGTTTAATAGCTGCAGATAGAAATGTATGTTGCATACAAGGCTGGCAAGATGGCAGCATATGGGCAAGGATTATTACAGAATGGCTGGGGAGCTTGAATTAATGCAGTCCCCAAGGTCGAACAAGTACTATAATGAAAATCAAGATTTTCCCTTTATTTCACGCTCTCAGATTTAGCAAGGTTTTTAAAAAGGTCAGCAATTGAGATTTTAGTTAAGATTATCATTCCAAGATAGAGAGGACTAATTGATAGCTAGTGGACAAAAGTCAAACATATTATTCATTATTTTGGGAGTTTATCTTTTGAAAGATACTTCAAATAAGAAGCTTTAAAAGAAAATGGACGTTTGCTGTACACCACGGAATGCTTTCTAAATATCTCTGATCTTCCATCTTCCACATTCTGTACATAGGCACCCACTACCTTTGCAGAATACATCATCAGTATATAATATTCAGTATAACAATTTGAATTAAGTTTGGCTCTGTATCACACTGCTATTAATCAACAACTTCTTGAAATATTTCCAATATCTGATCATTAAGTTAGCAAGTGCTGAGAAATCTAGGCCTGCCACAGACTAGGTCATACTCTGTTTATATTATCTACCAATTTTGGAAATGATATCTGAAATGTATATGGCATCTACAGGGGAACAGAAAACAGCATCTTTCAGACGGACGCGCAGCCAGTAAAAATAAGCATTTTATCTCAAACCACAACAGAAAAATAACATCACATCTCAGTTCGCTTGCCAACGTGAAAAGCAATTAAAAGTCCTATCAAACAAATACACCACGCTATAAAGCAGAGACAACTGCCTTCGCATCCAATGCCCTTGAATAGCAGATGCTCCTGGTGTACTGAGGGTAGTGTGTAGTGTTCTGTTCATCAGGTCTGAGATAAAGAAAAAGAGGGGCCGGCCCGAGTGGCGCGGTGGTCTAAGGCACTGCATCACAGTGTGCCACTGGTTCAAATCCAGGCTCTGTCGCACCTGGCTGCGACCGGGAGACCCATGGGGCGGTGCACAGGTTAGTGTCGCACGGTGTCGTCCAGGTTAGGGGAGGGTTTGGCCTGCAGGGATGTCCTTGTTCCATCGCACACTAGCAACTCCTGTGGCGCCCGGGCACAGTGCACGCTGATATGGTTCAAATCAAATCAAATTTTATTTGTCACATACACATGGTTAGCAGATGTTAATGCGAGTGTAGCGAAATGCTTGTGCTTCTAGTTCCGACAATGCAGTAATAACCAACAAGTAATCTAACTAACAATTCCAAAACTACTGTCTTATACAGTGTAAGGGGATAAAGAATATGTACATAAAGATATATGGATGAGTGATGGTACAGAGCAGCATAGGCAAGATACAGTAGATGGTATCGAGTACAGTATATACACGAGATGAGTATGTAAACAAAGCGGCACAGTTAAAGTGGCTAGTGATACATGCACTACACAAGGATGCAGTAGATGACATAGAGTACAGTATATACGTATACATATGAGATGAATAATGTAGGGTATGTAAACATATTAGGTAGCATTGTTTAAAGTGGCTAGTGATATATTTTACATCATTTCCCATCAATTCCCATTATTAAAGTGGCTGGAGTTGAGTCAGTGTGTTGGCAGCAGCCACTCAATGTTAGTGATGGCTGTTTAACAGTCTGATGGCCTTGAGATAGAAGCTGTTTTTCAGTCTCTCGGTCCCAGCTTTGATGCACCTGTACTGACCTCGCCTTCTGGATGATAGCGGGGTGAACAGGCAGTGGCTCGGGTGGTTGTTGTCCTTGATGATCTTTATGGCCTTCCTGTAACATCGGGTGGTGTAGGTGTCCTGGAGGGCAGGTAGTTTGCCCCTGGTGATGCGTTGTGCAGACCTCACTACCCTCTGGAGAGCCTTACGGTTGTGGGCGGAGCAGTTGCCGTACCAGGCGGTGATACAGCCCGCCAGGATGCTCTCGATTGTGCATCTGTAGAAGTTTGTGAGTGCTTTTGGTGACAAGCCGAATTTCTTCAGCCTCCTGAGGTTGAAGAGGCGCTGCTGCGCCTTCTTCACGATGCTGTCTGTGTGAGTGGACCAATTAAGTTTGTCTGTGATGTGTATGCCGAGGAACTTAAAACTTACTACCCTCTCCACTACTGTTCCATCGATGTGGATAGGGGGGTGCTCCCTCTGCTGTTTCCTGAAGTCCACAATCAGCTCCTTAGTTTCGTTGACGTTGAGTGTGAGGTTATTTTCCTGACACCACACTCCGAGGGCCCTCACCTCCTCCCTGTAGGCCGTCTCGTCTCGTGGTTGCCAGGTGTACAGTGTTTCCTCCAACACATTGGTGGAAGGCTAAGTTTGCACTGTGTCAAGAAGCAGTGCAGTTTGGCTGGGTTGTGTTTCGGAGGACGAACGGTTCTCAGTCTTCACCTCTCGAGTCTGTACAGGAGTTGCAGCGATGAGACAAGCGATGAGACAAGACTAACTTAGTCTTGTCTCATCGCTGAAAGAAAAAAAAAGTCAAGCAGAGTTGTGTTCAGTACAGAGCACCATAGCAAACCATTTTGAAATGGAAAATGAAAATAAGTATTTCTCATTGGTTTCAGTCTTTTAAAATTAATTTGTTGCCTAATAAACCCAACCCTAGAGTGATGTGCAGCTCAGCCCTTTATCGATATAGAGGACCTGGATTAGCCTGGTCTCAGATCTGTTTGTGCTTTCAGGGCCATCTCCAGTGCTGTCAGTATTAAGCCAAATATAACAGGACAATGAATGACAAGGAGTTGGCATAATAGCACAAACAGACTGGCACTCCTCCCACAGACAGGCTTGGTCTGGATGCCACGGTGGGGCCAGCCCAGTCAGACATTCCATGGCTAGTTGAGAGACCAGGGTGTGCTGCTGTTCTCTGTGGGAGGAGGAAATGCTGAGAGCCAGGGCATGTGGAAATGCAGATCCTCCCCCCCCCCCCCCCCCCCCCCACACACACACACACACACACCATCCTTTAAAAGAACCCCATTACATTATTCAGCAGAATGTCATGGGTCACAATGGTAAAAGCTCTGAGGCTGGCTGACACCCAGAAAAGGGAGAGAAAAGAAGAGGAGGGGGAAGATTTAATGGGCTATGCTGCTACGAACTGAGGGATCTGTCACTTACTATTTAATCCCTTTCAGCTAAACTCTTTCTTTGGGGACATTTGGTGAATTTGTGTGAATGTGCGTTTGCACATTCCTACTCTGAGGCAGCGGCACAACATTCCTTCTCGATTTATTCAGCGTATTATACTCCATTTGTGGTGACACCATCTGTTTGTTGGTGACTCAGTGAAAGAAATGGGACCATGGCCATGGTGGTAAAGGAGAATTAGCAAGCAGATGATGCTATTAAACAACGTCTGTCTGGGAAAACTAATGCTACACAAAATGACTAAATGTCCTCAGACTAGCACTCTGTGTGAACTCCATATGAATGAACGGATCTTGTCAATACCATACAGTACATATCTGTCATGGTCAGATTCCATGGCTGTTACTGTGTACCGGAGCAGAGATGCACCAAGAAGGTCTTGGATGTTACTGCCACCCCGCCTCTTCCCTCATCAAGCGGAGCCCCTTTCCCAGGAGAGCCACCCCCCACTCACATGCTCTGAATGATGAAATCAATCCTAGCCACTATGACACCAGCACAGCGCTGCATGCCTGTCTGCCTTTCCCCTTCTCGCTCTCTCTCCCACATCTCCCCCTCCCCTCCCCAGGGCCCGCAGTGGCGGAGAGGTCCTGCTGGGTTTGCGCGGCTGGCTTACACTGAGCATAGGGGGGGGGGTTTTCATGGCTACACCCCTCCCCTCCTCCCCTACCCCCCCAAACCAAAGCCTCCTTTCCCACTCAGGCTTGCACCACAATCAGTTCTGATTAAAACTGGGGAGGCTGTCTCTTTCTTTGGGGAGAGAACAGCTTAATCTGTGAGACTGGAATGGCTCATTTACATAGAGGAGTGGAGGAATGGAATGTGGCAGATAGATATATACACACTGCTACAGATCGATGTAGCTAGCTGGGGTCCCATGGTTACAGGGCTGCTCTAGTCTTTTGCTCTACTGCTGTTGCAGGCAGCTCTGCTCTGCTGACATGGGTCTGCCTGCCTCTAGTTTGATCACTGAAGACCAGAGGCAGTGCTACTGCTAACCCAACCGCTGCCCTCAGCAGAAATGGGAGCATGTAAAAACGAGCCTTGCTAAAGCCTGCCTGCGAATCCCTCTTCATTTACAGTGTGTATTCTGGAAACAGTAAAGAGCAGTAAGGGGTATTGTATGTTTGAAAAATCTATCAGATAGCCTTTGAGGGACTAACTAATTGAAAAAGATACGAGGCCAGGTCACAACAATTGTGAGGATGTGAGCATTGAATTGTACTGCCTTAATTCAATTTGAGAAAAAGTAGGGCCCAAAAAAAGGCTTATGTCGGGGTTTTTAGTTTCAGAATGATCATCCATTCAATTTAGGCTAATTAATACATGTAAATTCCAGTGCTGACTAAGCTCCAATTGTCCAACAGCCTAATTTAGCTGGTCTACTTTTATACAGGGTGGTGTGTGTGTGTGCGCTGGTGCAGCATATCCGGTTTCATGGTTGAGGCAAAGACGCTCATAGACACTGCAGCACTGCCCTCTATGCTGCATAGCTCTGTAGTACCCACAATGCATTTCATCACAACCATAGCATAGGGAGGCATGGAGAAAAACAGATTTCCAGTGGAGTGCCAGACGCCAAAACACATTCAACAGTAACTTAACAAAAAATGCAAGAGACAAAAAAATAGAGTTCAGTTTAGTCCATTAGGATCCCCATTAGCTGTTGCACATGCAGCAGCAACTCATTATGGTGTCCACACAAACAATTAAATAATTCACAGAGTACAGAACAGTTCTAGAAAACAACATAACATATTACATTACATAAAAAGTGTCATATTATCAAGACACCATAAGACAAAAAAAAAAACTTCTTACACACTATTCATATATACTGTACATATTCATATTGTTCTCTATAATACACAGTTAAATTAGATATTTAGAAAGAGGAGAGGTGCTGTCAAAAATATATTGTAAGAGAGAGAATGAAAGAGAAGGGAGACAAGAGGAGACAAATGAAGAGCAAATCCATTGAAAGAGAGGACATATCCCCAATAACAATTACAGACTACAAAGGGAAGCACGGCCGCAAGCTGCCCAGTGACACGAGCCTACCAGACGAGCTAAATTACTTCTATGCATATAATAAGGAGGTCAGAGACCTGGCTGTGTGGTGCCAGGACAACAACCTCTCCCTCAACATGATCAAGACAAAGGAGATGATTGTGGACTATAGGAAAAGGAGGACCTAGCACACACCCAATCTTATCGATGGAGCTGTAGTGGCGCAACAACCTAACATGGTCCAAACACCCCAAGACAGTCGTGAAGAAGGCACAACAAAGCCTATTCCCCCTCAGGAGAGTGAAAAGATTTAGCATGGGTCCTAAGAACCTCAAAAGGTTGGGCATACGGCCCAGTACATCCCTGGGGCCAAGCTTCCTGCCATCCAGGACTTCCATACCAGACGGTGTCAGAGGAAGGCACTAAAAATTGTCGAAGACTTCAGCCACCCTAGTCATAGACTGTTCTCCCTGCTACCGCACGGCAAGCTGTACCGGAGCACCAAGTCTAGGTCCAAGAGGCTTCTAAACAGCTTCAACCCCCAAGTCATAAGACTCCTGAACAGCTAATCAAATGGCTACCCAGACTATTTGCATTGCCCCCCCCCCCCCCCCCCCGCTCTTTAAATGATGTTCTTTTTTACTTATCTATTTGTTACTTAACTCTTATTTTTCTTAAAACTGCATTGTTGGTTAAAGGGCTGGTAAGGATTTCACTGTAAGGTACCTGTTGTATACCCGTTGTATTCGGCGCATGTGACAAATAAAATTTGATTTGAATAACCTAACGGTGTCTAAAATCTAGCCACAGACAATGAAAACCACCCTTCTTTTTACACTGGACAACATAATGTGCCATTCTCCGGTAATTCTCCGGTAATTTCTCCCCTTTCTCCTGGAGAAGTATTCCACGGCAGGTGGAACGGGGGTCACGCTGCTTGCTTAGTGAGTACCGCTTCCTCCTGATTCACACAGAGGCTCAAACCCAGGACCTGTGTTTTTCTAAAACACGTGACTGCCACCCATGACAATGTACCAACCGTTTGAGCTAGCTCCATCAGCGACATTTCAAGCTAGCTGTGGAGTGAACTTATGGTAGGTTCTTAACTCTGTTACACAGGCTGGTAACACAGGCGGTCCAGACAGCAAAGGCAGCTTGCGCTCACCATCATTCAGTCACAGCTGGTCGAGGCCCCTCAGTCCAACACTTGATCGAAACCCTCCCCAATACGAGCCTCCTTAGTACCCTCCACCAAACCCTCCCTCCCACACATAATTGTTTGTGTGCCTCTGCTGGCATCTCCTCTGTTCTGCCACATTCATGTCCTGACAGTATCCCTTTATATTTCCTGCCAGCACTTAAGTAGAGGAAGATTTTTTTCTTCCTGCCTTCATGCTATGGCTCCTTTATGAGGAGATGCTGCCCGACTGCCACATTAATCAGCTGTCACTTTACTGAACGGACACAGAAGAGCAGAGCAGAGGTACTGAGGACACGGACACACATCTTGCGTCCCAAATGGCACCCAATTCCTTATATAGTGCACTATTCCACTATGGGCACTGGTTAAAAGTAGTGCACTATAAAAGGGAATATGGTGCCATTTGGGACACATTCACACGCAGCAGCAGTACATGCGTAGGAGAGACTATGACACCAGTCACATCATCTATAGTTCCATACACTGGAGCTCTCTCGCTATCCCCCATTCGAACTGAACTGAACAGAACTGTTGCAGATCTATAAGCTGAATTTCTATATGAATTATGGGAAACCACACTGATGAATGTGTTTCACAATAAGCTACCATTTCTGACCATGAGGAGCTAAACTGAATCACTGTGTGTCTCTTCTTCAAATAGCCATTTTACAGGTTTCAGGGGATAAACATGGGGTGAACATCTTCCATTTGCCCAAAATAAAAGGTGTCATCTTATTTCTGCACAATGGAGGATGGAGTTTACAGGTTCTTGGTCTCTGAACCTCATTGTTCTCCAACTCATTTTTGGAGGGCTAGGTTTCTGAAATTCAAAACAGTCTTCTAAGCTCCCACTAATCCCCAGTCATTCTGGCAGCGCAGCCCCTGTGATTGAGAGAGACAGAGAGAGAGGCGCTCGCTCCACAATATAGTCATGAGCTTCCTTCCTGTGTATGCTAATGAAAAGCCCCTTTCAAAACGAATTTCTCTCCTGGTAATAGCATCAGTCCATTGTGTGAGAAAAGCCATCATAGAATGATTAGAAAAGTGGAATAAAGGAAGTCAGAGAGGTATAGGCTTAAGATGAAGGGGCTGACAAGTCAACAATATGACAACAAAAAAACTAAGAGCTAGACTATCTAGACCAGCAAGACCACTTTCAGTAGTCCAGCGTGACCAGTTTGATCAGCTTGGCTCAGCGGTTTTCCTATTTTATTTTGGAAGCATCTCTTGGAGTGTCTTTACTAGTTGATGTCCTTCAGGGTAAAGCAGAGATCAAGGTCCTACTCTCCAGAGGCCGGGGCCAGCAGGCCAACACTCTCAGACAGAACAGTAGGGTTCATTAGGACAGACCTTTCCCACAACCCCTCTTTCTACATGCACAGAGCAGATGTAGATGGTAGAGCAGAGCATTAAAACAGACTTCTGAAGGCCCCCTCTCATTTATACTTCTTTATGATGTCACCCAAACAAACAAACAAATTAAAAAGGTTATTTTCTCCTTGAACCATTTAATGATTTCCCTACCTAATTTCACACTTTCAAGCTCCAGTGAAACTGCCAAATAGGAGATGCAAGCGTAAAAGCAAGGAAGGCCACAGCCAAATCAACATCATTCAAATAAACAAAAATGCAATCTAATGGATAGCTGCTATATTCATTACTTTACAAAAGGTACATTTGCCATTTCATATTTAAATAAACATCAATGCTATGGTTCCCTGTATGGCACTGTTGTGGCAGTCTAGTTAGCTCTTTACCTGTCCATGGCAAACTCCCTGATCTCATGCAGGTTGGGACTGGGGAGGAGAACAGAGTCATTCCTAATTCATCTGTGGTGCAGTGTGGTGTCTGGGCGGACGTACAGACACACACCGCTCCACTGTTTAGCAACCCAGGATGGCACGGTAGGGATTAAAATTAAGCAGCTCTTATCCCTGAACATAATCAAGGCAGGACAGGTCCCAGCAGGGTTAATCCTCCATACAGCAGGGGCCAGGAGGAGGAGGGGAGGAACCTCTAGCGGTTTGGTCATTGTCTCAGGTCAGGCGGCAACGTAAACACAACAGGAAACACTTCCCTTTCCTGTGTCAAAATCATCAAGCACCAAATGGAAGAAAATGTAATATACATGGAGGGACTACATCCATTTTAATTGTATGTTGCAACAATGAGCCCTAATGAATACAACCATGGGCACGGAGAGGTTGACTGTGCTAAAGGTGTGCTGCTGCAATTTCAATCCACTGACTAGCAGGTCATAGGGGATGTGTTTAATATCAATCCAGGCCGCTGCCTGAAGTTGACAGCTGCAGAGTTCATTTTAGCCTAAGTCCCCAGGTAAAGGTGGGAAGGCACAGTGACAGGCTGCACTACATAACACTGCTGATCTTTCCTGGTGAGAGACATTATCATCCTCAGATTGGGGAGGGGGTGGGGATCAGCCAGGGAATTGACATTCTCTTGTTGCACAGAGGGATTTCGGTACAATTGCTCTATGTTTATGCAGTGTCCATGGGTTGCACTATGGGGTCGGGTGGACAAGGGAGGTGGATTAACAGCCAGTCAACATGTCACAGTGTAATAGGCCCACTGGAATTCTGATAACGCATTACCACCCAGGTCCCTGCACAGAGGAAAATTATGCTGTGAAATCTGGTTTAAAACCAATTTCTGGCCCAGAGGTAATCTTGGGTCTGACTGCAAAGACATGATTGAAAGCTTTTGAGGACATGCCATCAATATCACAAGGATACGGAAAGAATAACACCAGATCAAATTAACAAGGCTGCTTTAGACTGAAGTTACTTTTTGTTAGTTTAAAATCCCAATACTAGACATATTGATGTTTATTCTCTTTGTTTTTATTAACTAGAGGGAATTTGTCAAATAAAATACAAAATGACATTTTCACAAACAGCATCGGTTTTCCCAAATATGAGGCTGAAAATGGGATCCTTAGTGACCACAGAGTCAAGTACACCCGTTTAACATCCCATTCAAAAGACAGCACCCTACACAATCACTGCCCTGGAGAATAGAGATTGTTTTTAGACCAGAGGAAAGGGTACCTCCTACTGGCCCTCCAACACCACTTCCAGCAGCATCTGGTCTCCCAACAAGGGACTGACCAGGACCAACACTGCTTAGCTTCATAGCTTCAGAAGCAAGCCAGCAGTGGGATGCAGGGTGGTATGCTGCTATTTAACCCCAGACAGCTAACAATTAATAAAACCTTAACCCCTTACACTCATGGGAAATGGCCAAAATGGATAGGGCTAAATTGACATGTTTCTTACAGATGAAATATGAAAAGCATAACGATGGTAGCAATTAAAAGGGAACAGTTTAGAGATTATGGGAAAATTATTAGACTAAAAGGTGAGGACAACAGTTTTCCTGAAAAGACTGAATCCAAACATTATGCTGTTGATTTGATGTGCATTTTACATTCATTGTACTTTTCGCTGCATTTGTTGACAACAAAATCTGAAAATACTCTAGATACATTCAGTGACATGATAATTTAGGGTAGGTTCAGCAGAAGACAAAAACATGACAAAGGTTTGAGTGCTAGGTGTAACTGGTGTTTCCAAGTGGCCACACATACCTCTCCAAAGTGTACACAGTTCCTAAGTAATTGTCAATGCACTTTTATGACTCTCATAAGTCTTAAATAATAAGGTGCTTTCTTAGATCTCCTAGCTGTGGCGTTGAGGAACTAGAGCAAGCACACTTGTAGTTGTTTTGTTTGGAACACAACCCTGCATCCCAGCCTTTACACAATAACTGTTGTTGTTTAAGAAATTCAAATACGGTCTATTATAAATTGCAATCTGGGTCAGATGGGCGTAATTTCAAAGGCTGTTCTATTGCTAACATGACTAGCTAAGTTATAAAATACAATCTTACAGTGTTAGGCTTTCACAAGGCAATTCAGAGAAGTAGATCGTAATGAGTGTATTCAGTCATGAGTGCATTCAGATGTGGTCCGCGGCACATTTCCTTCATAATACAACAAACATATGCTCATTCTGTCCAAGACAAACCAGGGTATAACGCCATGTCATTGTGTAACTGTACATCAAACATAGTGATCATAAACATTGACACTGTATATGACATGAGTTTTATGATATGGAAATATGAAGTGCATATTTGGACTCACAGGTGTTTGGCTTTCTTGTATTACATCACAGCGGTATTTATTATTGTCCTCAATCTGCCATTCGGACTCCCAAGTGGCTCAGCGGTCTAAGGCACTGCATCTCAGTGCTAGGTGTCACTACAGACACTCTGGTTTGAATCCAGGCTGTATCACAACCAGCTGTGATTGGGAGTCCCATAGCGCACAATTGGCCGGTGTAGGCCGGCATAGTTAATAAGAATTTGTTCTTAACTGACCAGATAAACAAAAATACAAACATCTCATCTTTACATAGTCTTCTTAATTTTCTTAATTCCTGGGACTGTGTTGGGGCTGGCCAGACAGACAAAGACCTAGAGAGTTATTTCCCTTGGCAGGAGGGAGAGGAGAGGCGATGGCCAGCGCCAGGGGTGGATGGAAGGAGCAAACCAAGCAAGCAGCACAGAGGGAAGAAACACAGCTCTGTCCCCCAGCCCAGCAGGTGTCAGCCAGAACCATAAAGAGTCATTCACTCTTGACCTGGCCTGCCTCTCTCACTACACAGGAAGTCAGTGTAGCCCACAGTACTGAGTGCTAAACTAATACAGTTTAATCTCCCCAATAAGATACTATGATCAATCCATCAAACTACTGAGACAGCCAAGTGTGATGTTAGTTTATTTATTGATGAAAATGTTCATGCAAGTTGAGGGAATTTAATGTCAACATGATTTCTCTGGAAGGTATCAGCTTGACTGATCGGTGCAATATCATCAGAGTAGATGAGCTGCTAGATTAGACTTGTTCTCCCACTGTCATAGCATTAGGTGACTTTTCTTCTAATCATGTTTTACGGATGAATGTCTTGAGGGGCAGTCCCCTTATAACATCAAGTGCTAAAACATACTCACTAGTCTTGTTGCAGGAGGCATTCCATTGTACTGCACAAATCGTTTCCATTTCACTGCTTCTAATAGCTAATAAAAATATCCACAATGAATCCTCTCAAACATAGTCTCTGTTTGGCATGACATGCATTACAATACTGCACTTAACATTAAGCAATAACCACAGAAGCATACAAAATGATGATGCAGAGTTAACGCGACTAGTCTACATTTGCTGCATACTTGAACACACATACATGTCAGAGTAGGATTCATATAAGCTATTCACCACAGCATCCACAATCATAGAATATAACGCTGTACAAGTACAACTTAGGCTAAATAAATTGAGAGACCACATAAATTGAACACAAATCTTACATAAAACAAATCATAATCCACTAATTTGAACAAGGGCCAATCTCTTTTTCAAAGAGCACATACTGGTTGGAGTTGGCACTTATGGTTCAGTCTCTCTGTTAGTCCATTCTAATCAATCCTACAACCTCAATTGAAGGAAAGAGAAAGCCTGACATTGTTCATACACTTAATTAACATGTGAAATCAGGTCCTGACTGATTAACATTCCACAGTTCATTGTTCTAGAAGATGAAATAAACTAGAATGAATGGTCAAGGCCAAGTCTGTAGACTTGAAAAAGCATGTGAACACCATAGAAGTTTCTGTGTAAATTTCACACACAAGTGATACTTTGATTTTGGAAAATCCTATACATTTGAGCAATTTTTCAAAACCGGTTGCTTACAGGTCAATCTTGATGCAAGTCCAAAAACTGAAGCTGTAGTTCCAACCAATCAATTGTGTCAAGTGAAATGCATCTGCGACATGTTGTAGAGAAAAATAACTATTTCTTATATATTATGTTCATTCCTATCCACATCTACCTTGACACGTTCCATTAAAACTACATCACTGATGAACGATTACGTGTCTGTCTGTTGTCGGCCACGGTCTCTGTCATGCTGGTTGCATTATCTAGTCTAACATGCATAATACTGAACACTGCTGTGCTCAGAACTCATTTCCCACTCAACATTCACTGCTGTACTTTAACCTAGCTTCCATGTAGTGTATAACAACAACTCTACAATAATAATGCTAGTTTCAAAGTTTATTCGCCATGTGCACAGGATACAATAGGTGTAAAAAAGTACAGTAAAATTCTTACTTGAGAACTCTTTCCCAACAATGCAGTGATGACAATAAATAAAACACCAAAAGACTCGAAGTCAAATGTTTGTTCCCACTGAACAGCATAAAGCCTAAAGAAATCCAAAGAAGCTATATTCAGGGAGTCAGGGAAGTTACAATGGACGGCTGCAATAATGGAGTACATATTCACAAAATCACCTTGTCAAAGTGAAATATAATTGTCCTAGGGTAGATCTATGTAGCCTCATAGCCTGGTTCCTCTCTAGATTTCTTCCTAGGTTCCAGCATTTCTAGAGAGTTTTTCCTAGCCACCGTGCTTCTACACCTGCATTGCTTGCTGTTTGGGGGTTTAAACTGGGTTTCTGTACAGTACTTTGTGATTTAAAAAAAAAAAATTTACCTTTATTTTTCTAGGCAAGTCAGTTAAGAACAAATTCTTATTTTCAATGACGGCCTAGGAACAGTGGGTTAACTGCCTGTTCAGGGGCAGAACGACAGATTTGTACCTTGTCAGCTCGGGGATTCGAACTTGCATCAGCTGATGTAAGAAGGGCTTTATAAATACATTTGATTGATTGATATGTGGGATGAAAAATCATTGGGTCGAAAATGGCAGCAGTCAGTTCCGTGTTTTCTACTCAGTTGAATACTGACAGATTCCTTGACAGGGCCTAGGCATTGTGTTGTCAGATCTAGCAGACTTAGGAACCATTGTGGCCAAGGCCCTAGGATATCATATGGAGCATTTTCAGTGCCAACATAAATTGTATTTGACTTCCATAATTTAGAATTTGTATTAGGATATTGAATTTGAATGTAATATTTTTAATTTGTAATGCACAAATTGAATAATTGAATGCATACATTAAACTTGTATTTCATGATTTGAAACTGAATTGAATGAATATTCAGTTTTAAAATGCAATTTAAATGTAATTGAATATTCAAATTCTATATTTATATATTGAGTTTCAATATGGTAGATATTACATTTGTCTGTGTATCAAGTTTACAAACTATAATGTCAAGCTTATCAAAGTTTAATATATTATAACATCTCAGATGCATTCAGATTGACTTATCAAATTCAGTTCCAAAACCAGAGACAACATCCTGGTACTTTGCCAGCCAGGAAAGGTAAAGGTTGAGGAGAACAGATGCTCTCTGTGGTAAAACAAAGCTTCTGGCATTTTGAGAAGCCAATGTGGGTTGTTTAATGTATTTTCTTCCTATGAATTTGGCTCTAGCGTTTGTACAATTTTGGCTATAAGATATTACCCCATTTCTGAAAGCTAAGACCATCTTCTGTATACCACCCATACCTTGTCACAACACAACTGACTGGCTGAAAATATTAAGGAAATAAATTCCACAAATTAACATGGCACACCTGTTAATTGAAATGCATTCCAGGTGGCTGCCTCATGAAGCTGGTTGAGAGAATGCCAAGAGTGTGCAAAGCTGTCATTAAGGCAGAGGGTGGCTACTTTGAAGAATCTCAAATAAGATATTTTGATTACTACATGTGTTATTTCATAGTTTTGAAATCGTCACTATTCTACAATGTAGAAAATAGTATAAAATTAAGAAAAACCCTGGATTGAGTAGGTGTCCAAACTTTTATTCAGACCCCTTGACTTTTCCCAAATTGTGTTCCTTTACAGACATTCTAAAATGGATCAAATTATTTGGCTTCCTCATCAATCTACACAAAGCGAAAACAGGTTGTCACCTCATTTTCAAATTCAAAATTATGGAATTAAAATTTCTGTTGGCACTGAAATCACTCCATAATATTGTCACTCAAATCTAGAAGTATGGCAAACAAACACATTAATCAATTAGCTGATGGGGCCTGAGGGCCACAGTGGCCTTTCAGATAAATGATTAGTGTAGCACATGCTTATCTATAAAATAAATAGGCGGCACTCAAAAAGGAAAACACTTGAACCAATAACATCCATGGTTGGTTGCATATGATTCCTGTACTTTAGGTGCTTGATTTAGAGTACCCGCACCTTAAATGTTCTACTGCACCTCTTATAGAATATTAGCTCAAAAGTATTGTGAAGCTCCTGCACCTAAATAGAAAACAGTACCAGCACAGAAAATGAGTAATGCCACCTACTTCAGTCCAAGTCAAGCATAGTACTTTCAATGTGAAGAACTTGCAACAGACAAATACAAACAGACAAATAGAAACAGAAAATAAGTTACTTCCATGCAGTCAGAGTAGTACTATTGCACATATATCAATCTAAATGAAGATTTCCTATATTTTAACGTAGAATAAAAACTGCCAAATAGGCAGAAGCTGTGGCAGCAGCTCTCCAGCGTATGACCTTGTGACTGACTGCAACAGCTATTTATATTCATTCATACATGTCAATCCCATCCAACCAAATCTATTTTCGCAGGTTGGCATTTATTGGGATGACTCAGCTCTGCAGAGTGGTCACTACCTGGCAGTCACAAAGTCATTCAATCTTATTTTTAACAAAGTCAACCTGCTCACAGCCGTCACGTCTACTATATTTAACACATCAAAATGACCCTATGGCGATATTATATTGGGCCTATCAGAGTGGGAACATAATTTGTATTTTATTTAACTAGGCTAAGTTAGTTAAGAACAAATTATTTTTTACAATGACGGCAAGTGGTAGAACGACAGAGTTTTACCTTGTCAGCTAAGGGATTCGAGTCAACAACCTTTCGGTTACTGGCCCAACGTTCTAACCTACCTGCCGCCCCAACACATAAAGGGTGTTCAGGCTTCAAGAGAAAAAACACATAAGACGGAAGGTACCCGTCATCCAAATCATTCCAGCAGCAACTCGCAAATGCCCCCTTTTCCAAACTGGGTATATTACAAGGTGAGAATCCGGAAGGCAAAACAAAAGCTATAGCACATCTAGACAACCATGTCATTCACTCAGCATCAGGGAAAAAACAGAGGAAAATGATTGCTGTGGCGTGACCTGTCAAAAATAACATCTTTACAGTAATTTTTTACATCTTGGAAAAAAACATTCTAATGTATTCACCACATTTGTTACTATACAGAATATTTAACTGTATTCTGCATTGCCTGGGGTTTACATTTAAAGATCATAATTCTTTTTGAAGTATGGCAAAGATGCTGCAGGTAGGTAGCCTATTGTAGGTGCCCCGTGCAGACAGAGGCAGTTCCCTTTGACACAATCGATGACCATTTGTGTACTCTTAGATCTGCAGAATCAGGAGGCAGTGCACGACATATCCATTGTTGTATATATTCAGCAAACACACGACATGGGTTTGGAATTTTCATATTATGAAACAGAACTATAATGTAAGAGGACAAAAACAATCCAATAATATTCTACAATCTCTCTATTGTAGAATACTCTATTGCAATTGATATATGTCGTTACGCATAACATGGCATGAGATACGCAATCTACAATTGATAATAGGCTGGAATGATTATTTCATCGAATGCAATTTCGTTTAATTAAAATATTATTTTTACCAGTCTATAATTGAGTTCCATAAATGAACAACAACTCCGCGTAAAATCCCCACAGCAGTCCCCCACTGGCTCACACATCCTTCAATCTCCATGACAATCGCAAAGCATTGTATCGTGTACGACTACGTAGGAATAATAGATTATGTTTGTTCGGCTGCTAAAATGAAAACGATAATCTTGAATCAAATTTCGACGTTTTATATATATATATATATATATATATATATATATATATAACCAGTAACATTATAGCACATTTCTTACCTTCTACTCCTCCCTTCCACTGGAGTTTAGGGATAGTACGTACGCGCACGCAGGAGTGTAAACTTGGCGATGCAATCACCAGATGGTTCCTTGCGCTGGTTAAATAAATCACCTCACACTCCTAGCCTATTCTTCTTAGTTTATGAATTGCACCTCAAAAACGTGACCAAACCCGAATAATGATTTCTCCTCTTTTCAATGTTTTTGTTGCAAACGACAGCGCTACTGTTATTCTCGAACAGTGCCGGAGAATAGCAGTGTAGTCCGTGATTGGCTTAGCCAATGTTTTATTTGCTCAATTATATGGAGGGTTAAGAGAGGACAAATCAAATGTAACCTGTGTTGAAATTATTCCTTACTTTAAAAAGTCCATGATTCATTCAATGTAAAATCAAATAAAGTTATTTTTAACTAGGCTATTTATAGTCTAAGTCTGTCCCATCTCCAAAAACAAAACAAAAATCACCGTGAGGTCGCAAATTCTTCAATAGCGTCAAATACACATTGACAGCAAATGGTTGTAAAAAAATATATAAAAAGCCTGTCACTGACCCAAATCTGTGGCCCCAACTGACGGTTTCAAACTCCTCTCGTACACAAACAACGCTAGTGCAACAAAACTGTCAGAGACCCACCCCTATCGCGGAGCGTTCGAGGAAATATTTATTTTGATTGGGTGAACCTACTTTCAATTAAAACAGAGACAGAATATCTCTTACTTGATTGGATTAAAAGCTGTCAATCTTTGCATACGACGTACAATTTGCAATCTACTTTGAAACAAATGAACTCACCTGCACATGATCGAATATATAATTTGTAATGTTATCCTTAAATATAAACGCAACATGTGAAGTGTTGGTCCCATGTTTCATGAGCTGAAATAAAACACATTTTCAATAGGCTTCTCAAATTCCGTGCATATATTTTTTACATCCCTGTTGATGAGCATTTGTCATTTGCCAAGGAAATCCAGCCACCTGATATCAAGAAGCTAATTTAACAGCAGTCATTACACAGGTGCACCTTGTGCTGGTGACAATAAAAGTCCACTCTCAAATACACTACGTGACCAAACATATGTGGACACCTGCTTGTTGAACATCTCATTCCAAAAATCATGGGCATTAATAGGGAGTTGGTCCCCCCTTTGCTGCTATAACAGCCTCCACTCTTCTGGGAAGGCTTTCCACTAGATGTTGGAACATTGCTGCAGGGACTTGCTTCCATACAGCCACAAGAGCATTAGTGAGGTCAGGCACGGATGTTGGGCGATTAGGCCTGGCTCACAGTTGGCGTTCCAATTCATCCCAAATGTGTTTGATGGGGTTGAGGTCAGGGCTCTGTGCAGGCCATTCAAGTTCGTCCACAACAATCTTGACAAACCATTTCTGTATAGACCTGACTTTATGCACAGGTGCATTGTCATGCTCAAACAGGAAAGGGCCTTTCCCAAACTGTTGCAACAAAGTTGGAAGCACGGAATCATCTAGAATGTCATTGTATGCTGTAGCATTAAGAGTTCCCTTCACTGGAATTAAGGGGCCTAGCCCAAACCATGAAAAACAGGGGTCCAATGGTGGCGAGCTTTACAATACCCCAGCTGACGCTTGGAATTGCTTATGGTGATCTTAGGCTTGTGTGCAGTTGCTCGGCCACGGAAATCCATTTCGTGAAGCTCCCGATGAACAGTTCTTGTGCTGACGTTGCTTCCAGAGGCAGTTTGGAACTCGGTGAGTGTCGCAACTGTGTACAGACAACAAAAATACACACTACATGCTTCAACCACTTGGCAGTACCGCTCTGTGAACTTGTGTGGCCTACCACTTCGCAGCTGAGTCGTTGTTGCTTCTAGACGTTTCCACTTCACAATAATAGCACTTAGTTGGGGGAAGCTCTAGCAGGGCAGAAATTTGATTAACTGACTTGTAAATGTGTCATCCTAAGACAGTTTGACAGTTTGTGCAGAAAATCTAAGAAGATTTGATGAATATTATGGAAAAAATTATACTGTATCATAACATCAATTCTGATTTTCATTGCTGACCAGCAGATGTCACTAATGTGCATTGTTAAAAGCTCCAACTAATTTAACCGTTTTTCGACACAATTTGGTGAACGCCCCAAACGCGTCAGAAAGCCTTGGCTTCCCATCACAAGTTTCAATGAACTGCTTGGTTCCCTAAAGGCTCTCCAAACACATGGGATCTTCTCAGTAGCCTTAGTCAATCAACCATGCGCCAAAAATGCATTCTCAAACCGCATGTCCCCAAAGCAGCACAGACCAGCCATCATCTTCCAGACAACGCTCTCAAACGCTGATAGGGTTTAAGAAGGGGCGTTTTTATACCTTTTACATGTTTCGCACTAATTTTGGTTCTACAGGAAACACTGACCAAAACTGTCGTTCCTAACCAGTCACGCTTGCATTACCAAAACATACATAGAGCAACTAATTTAAATGCTCTATCAACTAACTTAAATGATTACATTTACATAAACTGTCAAACGTAGCTAACAGTGAAAGGAGAAATCTGAAAAATATCCATAACCTTCACTCAGGGTTTGTATCGGCCAATCATAGTGTATGTTGCTAGACGGTTACGCCTATGTTTTGTTAGGGTGCACGCGATTTACGCCTGGGATATTCTGGAACCATCAACGGAGTGAGCGCAGTTCACATTCGTGTAATGAAATTGACCTGAAAGTCACGGTCTAGCCTGCCCGCAAGATAAATCAAATGCACACACTACGACGAAGGGTTTGTTTTGTTTTGTTGTAATGTTAGTCAAACGAATGAATAGATCTTAAGCAGCAAGTGGAATAGTGAGTACTTTTGCCAATGTAACGCTAGCTAGGTAGCCAGGCAGATGAATGATAAAATATTCTTACTTCTTTTGTAATGTGTCACAAAACAGACCGGTAGCAAAGTGTTGTCACTTGCCTGTTTTGTCGTTGTTCGTGTGACATCTAGCTAAGGTTAGCTAGCTAGCGCAAGACTGCTGCATCTAGCTAGCTAACGTAATAGTTTGCTAAGTAACTGCAATCTATGCTCGTTCAAAGTTGCTGACTATAAAGCTAGCTAGCTGGCTATAATATGCATTTTGTTGTCCTGGTTATCATAAATCTTATTTTTGTTCACCATTGCTATAGCTAGCTAACTAACGTTAGATCTCTAATAATTGTAACGAATGTTGTTTGCTGGTAGCTGTTAAAGGGGGCTAGAAACTAGAAAGGAGAACTCACCAACAAGCTGTCTGCTCTGCTCCTCTATGTCACTTCATAAAAAATACCCTTTATTAGTTGAATCAGGTGTGTTGTTGTAGTGCTGGTTTGGAACAAACGCCTGCACACTTTAGTTATGTGGTCACCAGGTACTGACCTCTTTTGTAATGTCATTTAAGAATCAGCTGATGGCGCACATTTTTTTCCCCTAATCATTTGGCCTAACCTAATCACTTCTCTATCAGGCTACAGTAAGGTGTGAGGGCACACGAGGGTTTGTCAACAGTATTGCTGTCCTGTATTGAATAGGTATTTCAATAAGGATTAGGCTACCACTTGGATAAGGTAAGGGGCTTGGTACAGCTGTGGCTACCTGTACAGCCCTGTAGGATTTATGTGGTTTGTCTCCTTTGTAAATTTAACCTAGGCCATGCTATAGTGTGCTATAGTCCTTTACTCACTTGACTATCATTTATTCTAGCCCTTGCCAACATGTCCAAGCATTGAAAGTTACTGTTCCCAGTGTGAGAGAGCATCCCCAACCACTAACACCCCCATGTGTATCATCTTCTTCAAGTTTGACCCTCGACCTGCATCCAAAAATGCCTACAGGTAAGGCCTCTCCTCCCTCTGTGTACCTTTACCACACTTTTCATATAGACTAGCCGGGACAGCTCTCATTTTATGTCAACTGGAGGCCTATATTCAGATGATGGTTTAAAAAGATGCACACTTCCAGATGTTGAGCAAATCTGAATCTTAAAGGAATCAAAGCGTCATTGCGTTTGACGCAGGGGACATTCTTCTCATCGTCTGATACATACTGAACAAAAATATAAACTTAACCTGTAAAGTGTTGGTCCCATGTTTCATGAACTAAAATAAAAGTTCCCAGAATTTTCTTACACCCAAAAAGCTTATTTCCCCCAAATTTGGTGCACAAACGTGTTTACATTCCTGTTAGTGAGCATTTCTCCTTTGCCAAGATAATCCATCCACCTGACAAGTGTGGCATATCAAGAAGCTGATAAAACAGCATAATTATTACACATGTGCACCTTGTGCTGGGGACAATAAAAGACCACTCTAAAATGTGCAGTTTTGTCACACAACACAATGCCACAGATTTATCAAGTTTTGAGGGAGAGTGCAATTGGCATGCTGTCTGCAGGAATGTCCAACAGAGCTGTTGCCAGATAATTTATTGTTAATTTCTCTACCATAAGTCACCTCCAACATTGTTCAAGAGAATTTGGCAGTACAATCGGCCTCAAAACCGCAGATCACATGTATGGCATTGTGTGGGCGAACGGTTTGTTGATGTCAACAGAGTGCCCCATGGTGGGGTTATGGTATGGGCAGGCATAAGCTATGGACAACGAACACAATGACATTTTATTGATGGGAATTTAAATGCACAGAAATACAGTGATGAGACCATATATATATATATATATATATATATATTTATATATATATTTTTTTTTTAATAAAAAATAAATAAAAGGTTTTTGTTATCTGTGACCAACAGATGCATATCGAAATTCCCAGTCATGTGAATTCCAAACATTAGGGCACAATTAATTTGTTTCAATTGACTGATTTCCTCATATGAACTCTAACTTGTTGCGTTTTAATTTTTTTTGTTCAGTATAATTGTGAATAAAACATTCCCTTTGTCCTTCAAAGATGCGTTAGGCTAGTGCTGAAGTGTAGCAACTCTAATCTAATTAAGCACCCAAAGCAGTGATAAGAACCTGAGGTAACCTGTGGTGCTGTCTCTCACTGGAAGTATGGAAAGCTAGGCAGTATTCAAACTGAATTGCTCCGTTTCACTTCCCGATTTCAATGAAACTGAACATTTCAGTTTGGTTCCAGGCTAATTCAAAGCCTCCCAAACAAAGCACAGTGAAACACCATGTACCATCCACTAACCTTTCCTACAGTCACTGCTGGTTTCTCTCAGTGAAGGTCCTTTGTGGGCAGACGCCAGTGGTAGAGGAGCAGTCAATGCAATTTAAAGCCCTGCTTGTAATAATCCCCTGGGCTCTGTGGAGCTCTCTCTCTACCTGGCCAGGATCTATCTCTGCCTTTGCCTCTGGGAGATTACACTAGCCTAAGGCGATCAGTGGATGTGTGTGGGCAATGACTCACTCTGGACCCATGGGATATGTGTAACCTGTAGGCCTAGCTAGCATCCTCACCGTGGTTGAATTTAATGCATGTAGGCCTACATTATCAGTGAGCGGAATGGCAAAATAACTACAAGAATGTTAAGTAAATCCCTTGTGTAAGTGGTTTTTCACCATACACCCAATTCCGCCAACATCCCTGCCTGCCAACAATGTTGTGTTCTGAATTCCCATTATGCCCATGTATTGCCTCACCATCAAATTATTAGTACTTTCCTTTGCAATACAGCATGAATGGAATGTATCTTGTCAAAATATTAGCCTTCCCAGTGACCTTGTCTCAAACATAGTATTTATTTTGTAAGGAATAAGTGACAAATTATAGAATTCTCTAAAATGGCGCACTCTCCGCATAGCTGGGCCCTGTTAATTGTCTTGTTTCTCTCCTAGTGATTCCCACAGTCTCCAATAAAGCATGGATGCTCTGCTCTCTCTCCTGTGTAAAATCATTAGTGTTTGCTTTGTTTCTGGGCCAGTGTCATCAACTCTTGGGGAACAAGTGTCACTGCAACCAGCTTTTGCATCATGAGTCTTTGATGTACAGAGGTTGACACAATTAGGTCAATTTGCTTTATTTGTTCTTTAAGAAATCCACCTGCCTCTGAACAAGGTTAATGGGATTGGTAACCGCTGGCAAGATACAATTATTACGGAGGTCATCATAGTTCAGTGGCCTAATCTGTCTTCTGTAACTGTGCACCACGAATAAATGCCTCTCAGTGAAACTATTTAATCCTCATCATTTGACCTGTGACACCAGCATGACAACCAATACGTCTCAGGTAGTTGGCTTCGAAAAGGGACGTGTGTGAAAAAACAAACATGCGTGTTCTGTGTGTCTAATTGATAATGAGCGATGATGAGTAATGGCGATGCACCAAATGTTTTTTTTATTTTTTTATTTCACCGTTATTTAACCAGGTAGGCCAGTTGAGAACAAGTTCTCATTTACAACTGCGACCTGGCCAAGATAAAGCAAAGCAGTGTGACACAAACAACAACACAGAGTTACACATGGAAAAAACAAACATACAGTCAATAATACAATAATGCATATCATTATCTGGGAACAGTGTGTACCAGCAGAATTTTGAACAGAGGATGCAATTATAAATTGTAGACTACATGGAATATTCTAGGTTGACCATTTTACTTGACTGTTTGTGCAATACCTGACTGGATATTGCTGTTAGCCTATCTCAGGTTAGATACGGTTACAACTATATGTTATATTATAGGCCCACACATTTTGTATATACAAATTGAGCCCACATGTCTCGTAGAGCCAGCACAAGAAGTTAGTGTGAGTAGAAATGGCCTACAGTTTTTAACAGCCCGGCAACATTCAATATAAGCTACTTCTATAAACTACAGAATGTTTACTTTGATACCAGGTTTAGTGTCACTACTGTAAACCAAAACAATATCACAGCATGGACATTTTTTTGTCAAAATGTTTTTGCTCTTATTCACACTTTTTAATAGAACATCCAATTTTGTTGTTCACAACTATGCTTAAACCACATAAGAAGACCACTTTTGAGGTCTGGGAAAAATCTAAGTAATTTAGATTTTTGTTGTTGTGTGTAGTTACCCTTTAGTTCAAGAGTGCGTACAAACTCAAATCACTCACAAAGGACCCACAGGTCCCACTGTGCAATTCCACTTTTCGCCCAAATCCACATCTATGGCAGCTTCTGCTGCCTCAGCACACTAATATAGGGCAGCAAAAAGGGGAGGGAAAAACCTCACAATCGTGTGTGTGTGTGTGTGTGCGTGCGTGCGTGCGTACAAGGCTAGCGGGTGATTCATGGGACAATAGCTGAACAGTAATGTGAAGTCACTAAGTCATGCACTGTTGCCTTGCTAAATAAGTGACAGTTGTGCAGTGGTAGTAAAAAGTCACCAGAAATTAATGTCAAATGCAGCATTAGCAACAACAGTGATTAAGTCTGTTAGTGTGGTGAGTGGCACATTAAGTCCCATTTGTAATTGGATAACTACTGAAAATGCCAGTAAGTTGTAGTGGTGCTAGCTCAACATAGGCCTAGGTTTCACTTAAAGCACTAGACTGCACTAGGTTATTTAATTTCACGTTTTGGATTGTTTATATTCCTTTCTCCTATGTGTGCTGTGTGACACCCCCCCCCCCCCCCCCCCCCCCCAGTCTTTCGTATCTTTCTCTCTATTGGAGATGCTCTGGTTGAAGGCTTGCTGGCAGGCTCCACCACCTCGACAGAAACAGGGAGACTGCAGCATAGCCAGGGGATTAATACACCAGATGTCACTGGCATCGGGAATCAATTCAAGGCTATACGCCAATTCATGCTCTTAATGAGCTACTGTTGGTCCAGTCTCTGGACCTAGTCTCTACTGCCGGATACTTTTAAGGGTCACACACAGCACACCGAATATGGATCTCCCGTTCGCCCGATTCTCCCGATTGTTCAGTGCACTGTTGACTGCTGACATTTTTGTGCAATTCTACATGTTTTCACTTGGTTCGCAAGTACCCTTGGCAGGCAAAGGCTATTGGTGTGTTCAAGCCCTTATTCCGTATCCAGCCATCCACTGCACTGGATCAATCTAATACAGCATCTCCCCGCTGGCCTAAGCCTCAGCCTCTTGCTGACATGGTCCTTTTAGACCTCTGAAGGTAGAGACTTTTTGTCGCTGATGCATTATGGATTTGATGTGACGTTTGCAGTGGTGTGGGGCCTGGAAAATCCCATCTCTTAGTGATCCATGTACACTGCAGCAGTCCAAGGTGGGTGGAGAAAGTCAGCAGGGGTTGTAATGTTATTGCGGTAAGGTAATCGAGGTACATGGAGAGGTATGGGCAGCATCCCAAATTACACTATATTCCCTATGTTGTGCACTACTTCTGACCATAGTCTTATGTGCCCTGGTCTAAAGTAGTGCACTATGTAGGGAATAAGGTTCCATTTGGGACGCATCCATGGTGTTGGATAGTGACAGCACAGCAGCTTTCTTCTGCTGCTGCAGCTGATGGGGAACTGGGGTGCGGAACTTTACTGTGTCCTAAGGGGGGGAATAGTGCACACCCAGACAATCAGGAAACATGCAACCTCAGTCAGGAGCTCAGTTAGGTCTGCTACACAGCACGGCATGGCATTTCTCTCTCACACTTATTCACTCATGTGTGCAGAATGCAGCCTGGCAAAAGAGCACACAGGCTGCTTCCCAAATGGAACCCTATTCCCTTCATAATGCATCACTTTTATATGGGCCCTGGTCAAAAGTAGTGCACTATATTGGAAATATGGGTGCCATTAGGGCCACAGACACACAGTCCCAGGGCTCAGTCTCTTCGATTAAGGACATGAGACCTGGAGAATATCAATATATCAAGATGGATAACACCACAAGGTTATTGTGTTAAAGAACATTACCTTAAGTGGTCTACCATGGTCTCCCTCGTAACTCTATTTCTTTCTCTTTTCACCTCAGGCTAATTTTGGCTGCAAACAGAGATGAGTTTTACAACAGGCCAACCAAAGCTGCAGACTTTTGGGTGAGCAACAGCGAAATCCTCAGCGGTAAGTATCTGCACTTGATGTTGCCGTGACAGAAAAAAATTGGTGACAGAAATCGTTCTGGAGAGGACCCCTCTGTTTCCCCTTTTTTCTCTCTCTCTCTGAGAGCCTTTATTTCACCACAACCCATTTCAGCTCAGCTGGAATGACTTCATGAGCCAGATACTGGATCCCATGTCAACAAACCAATTCTGAGAGGAATTTAATGCACTGAATGTCCCAATGAATCATTCCATTCTTTATTAAGATCATAGCCCTACTATGGCAAATTGACTGGGAGAACAAATACATCTCCTTGAGTTAAAACTGTTTAAATAAACAAACAGGGTGGAAGGCTAAGAAGTATAATTAGAATGAGGGTCCTGTCATGGAGCATGGGCATTGCTTCTTCTGTTTGAGTGATTATTTTCATTTCCTCTCAACAGACTAGCATTTTCACATTTCTGAGTGAAGTATTTAATTTGTCATAACAGGCTATGAGTTTATTCCTCTAGAAATCTAGAGTGGCAGAGTAATTGAGGTTTGCGAGGGATTAGGGTATAGGATTGGTTTGGAAATTAGGGCCTAAGGGTCAGGTTTTATGTTGGCTTGGGATTGAGTCCTCAAAATGGAACGGTGGTAGGGCCTTGATCTGGTGTGGAGGGACGGCAGTAGTGCTCTGATCTGTTGTGGAGAGACGGTGGTAGTAATCTGATCTGTTGTGGAGGTACGGCGGTAGTGCTCTGATCTGGTGTGGGGGATGGCGTTAGGGCTCTGATGTGGAGGGGCGGTGGTAGAGCTCTGATCTGGTGTGGAGGGACGGCGGTAGTGCTCTGATCTGGTGTGGAGGGACAGCGATAGTGCTCTGATCAAGTGTGGAGGGATGGTGGTAGGGTTCTGATCTGGTGTGGATGGACGGCGGTAGTAATTTGATCTGGTGTGGATGGACGGCGGTAGTAATTTGATCTGGTGTGGAGGGATGCCGGTAGGGCTATGATCGATCTGGTGTGGAGGGATGGCGGTAGGGCTATGATCTGGTGTGGAGGGAAAGCGGTAGGGCTATGATCTGGTGTGGAGAGACGGCGGTAGGGCCATGATCTGGTGTGGAGGGAAGGCAGTAGTATAAAAATCTATGTACAGTTTGTGCAAATGTAGAAGAGTAGGGAGGTAAGGCAATAAATAGGCCATAGAGCGAAATGATTACAATTTAGCATTAACACTGGAGTGATAGATGTGCAGATGATGATGTGCAAGTAGAGATACTGGGGTGCAAAAGAGCAAGAGGATAAATAACAAAATGGGGATGAGGTAGTTGGGTGTGCTATTTACAGATTTGCTGTGTACAGGTACAATGATCGGTAAGCTGCTCTGACAGCTGATGCTTAAAGTTAGAGAGGAAGATATAAGACTCCAGCTTCAGTGATTTTTGCAATTCATTCCAGTCATTGGCAGCAGAGAACTGGAAGGAAAGGTGGCCAAAGGAAGTGTTGGCTTTGGGGATGACCAGTGAAATATACCTGCTAGAGCGCGTGCTACGGGTGGGTGTTGCTATGATGACCAGTGAGCTGAGATAAGGCGGAGCTTTACCTAGCAAAGACTTGTAGATGACCTGGAGCCAGTGGGTTTGGCAAGGAATATGTAGTGAGGGCCAACCAACGAGAGCATACAGGTCGCAGTGGTGGGTAGTATATGGGGCTTTGGTGACAAAATGGATGGCACTGTGATAGACTACATCCAATTTGCTGAGTAGAGTGTTGGAGGCTATTTTGTAAATGACTTCACCGAAGTCAATGATCGGTAGGATAGTCAGTTTTACGAGGGTATGTTTGGCAGCATGGGTGAAGGAAGCATTGTTTGCAAAATAGGAATCCGATTCTAGATTTAATTTTGGATTGGAGATGCTTAATTTGAGTCTGGAAGGAGAGTTTACAGTCTAACCAGACACTTAGGTATTTATAGTTGTCCACATATTCTAAGTCAGAACCGTCCAGAGTAGTGATGCTAGTTGGGCGGGTGGCTGCGTGCAACAATTGGTGTAAGATGTATAGATGCCAGATGTATACCGAATGGTGTCATCTGCGTAGAGGTGGATCAGAGAATCACCAGCAGCAAGTGTGACATCATTGATGTACAGAGAAAAGAGTCGGCCCGAGAATTGAACTCTGTGGCACCCCCATAGAGACTGCCAGAGGTCCGGACAACAGGCCCTCCGATTTGACACACTGAACTCTATCTGAGAAGTAGTTGGTGAACCAGGCGAGGCAGTCATTGGAGAAACCAAGGCTATTGAGTCAGCCGATAAGATTGTGGTGATTGACCGGGTCGAAAGCCTTGGCCAGGTTGAAGAAGATGGCTGCACAGTTCTGTCTTTTATCGATGACGGTTATGATATCATTTAGGACCTTGAGTGTGTCTGAGGTGCACCCATGACCAGCTCGGAAACCAGATTGCATAGTGGAGAAGGTACGGTGGGATTGAAAATGGTCAGTGATCTGTTTAACTTGGCTTTCAAAGATTTTAGTAAGGCAGGGCAGGATGGATATAGGTCTATAACAGTTTGGGTCTAGAGTGTCTCCCCCTTTGAAGAGGGGGATGACCTCGGCAGCTTTGTGGATCTCAGATGATACGGAAGAGAGGTTGAACAGGCTAGTAATAGGGGTTGCAACATTTTGGTGGATCATTTCAGAGAGAGGTTCCAAATTTTCTTACACAGCTGATTAGTAGGGATCCAGATTTTGCAGCTCTTTCAGAACATCAGCTGTCTGGATTTGAGTGAAGGAAAAGCAGTTGGGCAAGTTACTGCAGGAGGTGCTGAGCTGTTTGCCGGGGTTGGGGTAGGCAGGTGAAAAGCTTGGCCAGCCGTAGAAAAATGCTTATTGAAATTATTTATTATCGTAGATTTATCGGTGGTGACAGTGTTTCCTAGCCTCAGTGCAGTGGGCAGTTGGGAGGAGTAAAGTCTGGGATTACTCCAGCTCCCTCTCAACCCATCCCCAGGGGCGTCAGGCCATGGCTGGGTTTCTCTATAGCAGAGAACCTCTCCTCTGTTCCCTGGCTGTCTCAGTGGACCCATATTGATCATGTGGAAGTGTAGACTTACACTACATGTGTAGTGTAATGTGGACACCTGCTCGTCAAACGTCTAATTCCGAAATCATGGGCATTAATATGGAGTTGGTCCCCTTTGCTTCTATAACAGCCTCCACTCTTCTGTGTCGGCTTTCCACTAGATGTTGGAACATTGCTGCGGGGACTTGCTTCCATTCAGCCACAAGCATTAGTGAGGTCGGGCACTGATGTTGGGCAATTAGGCCTCGCATTCGGCGTTCCAATTCATCCCAAAGGTGTTCGATGGGGTTGAGATCGGGGCTCTTTGCAGGCCAGTCAAGTTCTTCCACATCGATCTCGACAAACCATTTCTCTATGGACCTCGCTTTGTGCAGAGGGGCATTGTCATGCTGAAACAGGAAAGGGCCTTCCCCACAAAGTTGGAAGCACAGAATCGTCTAGTATGTCATTGTATGATGAAGTGCTAAGATTTCCCTTCACTAGAACTAAGGGGCCTAGCCCAAACCATGAAAAACAACCCCAGACCATCCTTCTCCACCAAACTTTACAGTTGGCACTATGCTTTGGGGCAGGTAATGTTTTCCTAGCATCTGCTAAAACCAGATTTGTCCGTCAGATTGCCAGATGGAGAAAAGTGATTCATCACTCCAGAGAACGAGTTTCCAGAGTCCAACGAGCTTTACACCTTTCCAGCCGATGCTTGACATGGCACATGGTGATCTTAGGCTTGTGTGTGGCTGCTCGGCCATGGAAACCCATTTCATGAAGCTCTCAATAAACAGTTCTTGTGCTGACGTTTCTTCCAGAGGCAGTTTTGAACTCGGCAGAGAGTATTGCAACCGAGGACAGACTATTTTTACACACTTCAGCACTCGGTGGTCCCGTTCTGCGAGCTTGTGTGGCCTACCACTTTGTGGCTGAGCCGTTGTTGCTCCTAGACATTTCAATTTCACAATAACAGCACTTACATTTGACAGGGCCAGCTCTAGCAGGGCAGAACTGAGTTGTTGGAAAGGTATCATCCTATGATGGTGCCACGTTGAAAGTCACTGAGCTCTTCAGTAAGTTCATTGTTTGCCAATGTTTGTCTATGGAGATTGCATGGTTGTGTGCTCGGTTTTATACACCTGTCAGCAATGGGTGTGGCTGAAATAGCCGAATCCACACATTTGAATGGTTGTCCACATACTTTTGTATGTATAGTGTATCATCCTGCCTCTGCACATGCTTCCCTTAGTTACCTTCTCTCTCATAGAAACACACATCTCAGTGTGAGAGAAGTGATTTGTAGTCGTAAGTGACATTTTAGGTCAAGATTAACAGCCTGTGTCGTATGGCTCTTTGCCTCTCTCTAAGTTTATTCAAGTTCTTGTACAGTGCAATACAAGGTCAAAACGGCAAGAGTCTAGCAAATCACACCGGCTGTAGTAAGACAATCCATATTTCTCTTAACGCTGTACTGATTTACTTATTCCCTGTGTAAGGGTATCACCTCAATCCACGTCCAGACAAATAGAATGTATGAGTAATCTATTCAGCGTTTTCAGAGTTCCGTGCTCTACATTCTAATGATCAGCCAGGCTCCAATGATAATGAATGCAAGGCAGAGGCTTCTGTCTGTCTTTCTTTCTGTCTGCTTATCAGAAACTCACTCCTCAGCCTTAAGTACAAAATCACCTCTGGTTTGAATGCTGTTTTTTTGGCGCTCCCTATTTCTGATATTTATTTTTTTGTAACTCGGAGAGAAGTCAAACTAAGCAATCAGTGATGGCTTGGAGGAGGGTGAACATGTTTTCCTTGATTTTCTTCTTCTAGAATTAATACATGATTTATAAGCAAACTATAATCGCTTAATTTGAGTGTTGCAGCATTATTGTCAGCAGTACGTGATCGCCATTATTGATTCACAGTGCATTCAGAAAGTATTCAGACCCCATCCCTTTTTCTAAATTTTGTTAAGTTACAGCCTTATGCTAAAATTGATTAAACTTACACACAATATTACATAATGACAAAGCGAAAACATTTGTTTAATTTTTTATAAACCAAGATTCTCTGGTCTGATGAGACCAAGATTGAACCCTTTGGTCTGAATGCCAAGCGTCACGTCTGCAGGAAACCTGGCACCATCCATACGGTGAAGTATGGTGGTGGCAGCATCATGTTGTGGGGATGTTTTTCAGTGGCAGGGACTGGAAGACTAGTTAGGATCAAGGAAAGATGAACGGAGCAAAGTACAGAGCTCCTTGATGAAAACCTGCTCAGGACCTCAGACTGGGGCGAAGGTTTACCTTCCAACAGGACAACAACCGTAAGAACACAGCCAAGACAACGCAGGAGTGGCTCCAGGACAAGTCACTGAATGTCCTTGAGTGGCCCATCCAAGGCCCGGACTTGAATACGATCGAACATCTCTGGAGAGAGCTGAAAATAGCTGTGCAGCATTGCTCCCCATTCAACCTGATAGAGCTTGAGAGGATCTGCAGAGAAGAATGTGAGAAACTCCCCAAATACATGTGTGCCAAGCTTGTAGCATCATACCCAAGAACACTCAAGGCTGTATCTGCTGCCAAAGGTGCTTCAACAAAGTACTGAGTAAAAGGTGTGAATACTTCTGTAAATGTGATATTTAAAAAAAACAGTTTTTGCTTTGTCATTATGGGATAATGTGTGTAGATTGGTGAGGGGGAAAAAAACGGTTATCCGTTTTAGAATAAGGCTATAACATAACAAAATGTGGGAAAAGTCTGAATACTTTCCGAATGCACTGTAGCATTCAATCTCACTAGTCAGTTACACCTGTTCTATTTTCAGTCATGGAGGTGTTAAAATGTGAAGAAGGTTAATGTGGGAGTTATGTGATGATGTGGAGTGTGATGTGTGTTGTCAGGGCTAGACCTGGAGGAGGGGAAGGAAGGCGGGTCATGGCTGGGGATCAACAAGAGGGGCAAGCTGGCCGCACTGACCAATTACCTGGAGGGAAGGCCCAATCCAGACGCACAAGGAAGAGGCGAGGACCAATCATGAAGAAAATAATATCCTCTGAACAGTTGGATATGTGCATGCATCTTTAACAGACAGTCGTGTTTTAATATTTCATTCCTAATAAAGGCTTTGTTCCTAGAAAGCCGACGCTAACGTGAAACTGGTATGGTCAACTGCCTTTTTTAAAGATTCATTCACTAGCATTAGCACCACAATAAGTGAAAAGTAGTGTCAGTGTGTTCTCCAGTAGCCAGCTGTCCTCACTGCAGATGCTCAGCCCCCTGATAGAAACACCTCTCTGTGTAATAACAGCTTTCTAATTTGTTTATTTTCTTTAAGGCCAGATGTCAGGTGTTTTCCTGACACTTAACCGATGTAGTGCAGTTCCCCCCTCTTCGGTAGCAGCCTGTCCTTACAACAAATCAAATAAACGTTTATTGGTTGAGTACACCGTTTAGCAGATGTTGTAGTGGGTGCAGTGAAATGCTTATGTTACTAGCTCCTAACAATGTAGTAAAATGTTAAACAAGTACACAAATAATATATATATTTTTTTGAAGTACAGTTAAAAACAAGAACGTCTGGGCGACTCCAATTAACAGCCCAAATAGCACTGTATCAGTAATCCAAATGCAATCTATAAGTATCTACACCAGAAGAATTTACACAAGATATTCTAAAAGATATGTACAGCAGTAGATATAATCGGAGTGAGCTATGTCAAGAATCCAGTATATATTACATTTGCGGTGTGTATAAACAGTGTAACTATGTAATTACAGATACAGTAGCAGAGATATTAGAATGAGCTATGTTGGGAATACAGTATTTAAATACTCAGTGTGATGCAGGAAGTGTCCAGTGGTTCAATGTCTCTGTGACGTGGGACTGCAGCATTGGATTGTGACTATGAGGTGTGTGAGTGAGTGTGCATCACCTAATAGACGGCTAGTGATGGCTAGCCGCAATGCCACTAGAGATCTTGGTACGAGTCCAGCCCCTGTCGCAGCCGGCCGCGACCGGGAAACCCATGGGGCAGCGCACAATTGGCCCAGTGTCGTCCAGCTTAGGGGAGGGTTTGGCCGGCAGGGATGTCCTTATCCCATCGCTCACCGGCGACTCCTGTGGCGCCCGGGCGCAGTGCACGCTGACACGGTCGCCAGGTGCACAGTGTTTCCTCCGACACATTGTTGCAGCTGGCTTCTGAGTTAAGTGGGCATTGTGTCAAGAAGCTGTGGCTTAGTTGGGTTGTGTTTCGGAGGACGCACGGCTCTCAACCTTCACCTCTCCCGAGTCCGTACTGGAGTTGCAGCGATGAGACAAGACTGTAACTACCAATTGGATACCACAAAATTGGGGAGAAAAGGGTTAAGACACTAATAAAACTGTGATGGCCTGGTAATAGAAGCAGTTTTTTTGTCTCTCGGTCTTGGCACTGATGCACCTGTACCAACTCCGTAAATAGACAGTAGCCGAGTAAAGTCGATGGCTCGGGTGACTGGTCCTTAATGATCTTCTTGGACTTCCTTTAACACCGAGCGCTGTAGATGTCATAGAGAACAGGCAGCATGCCCCTGGTGATGTGTTAGGCTGACCGCACCACAGTGCTAAATAACATGGAAACAGATCTCCGATGTAAACCAGTCCAAGACCTATGTTACATATTTTACCTTGAATGTCCTCCTTGTAACTGCATCACATTTTGCTTAATAACCAGTGTTGTGTAGATTCATTTGGATGGTATGACTAAATCTGTGTGTTGCTACAAAACCAACTAGGCAGCCTACTGATAAGTCTGCTCTTGCTATGTGTAGTGGTATTGGGCTTGCCTGACTGGTATGCAAACTCTCTGAATGTGTGAAAAGTAAGAATAATGTTGATTCTTTGTGTTGAAGGGTTCTTGGTGTCTAACTTCCTGACGGATCATAGCCAGGACAGCTATTCCTACCTGAAGAGGGTGTCATCTGAGAGACATCTCTACAACGGCTTCAACCTCCTCACAGCTGAGTTCAAGTGAGTCAAGGGTTTGTGCAGACTGATCAAAACTAGAGAACATGGGATGTGTTGATTAATATTTCCGATGAGGTTTGGCCATACCAATCAATGCCCACTTCCTTATAGGACTGATTGACAATGCTGTCTCTATTATTTCATTTCCTAAGGTATAGCCAAGACATGCAATTCGACCTCTAGCCCAAGGCACATAGTTCTCAGAGGATTTTCCACCTAGCCTGTCAGACGTTAACGTGTAGCTATTTCTAAACTGCTTATACCTGTCTATTCCTTTCCAAACCTCCATGACGTGTCTAGGGCTAGGAGTGGATTTGACACTGGGTATAATAAGTCTCTGTACATGTGTTCTCTCTGAATAAAAGGCATAAGCTATAGCCACCCACTCTCTCACACTCTCTCTCTCACACATACACACAACGTTTTATCAGTCTCCCTATCTTCACACACAGAAGAAACCTTGAGCTGAAGGGACCATCATTAGAATTCTGAGAGAACACATGTTCATTTTTTTCTTTACCAGCCTGACTTATGAGGGTGAGTCAAAAGCTCTGAGATTTTTTGAAAAAGGGAACCCAGACAATGTTAAAAGTAGCTAACTTTGTCCCCTCCCTTTCTGTTTTCTCTCACTCTCTGCAGCAGACAGGCGTGGTTTAATTTGATGGACTTGCGTCGTAGACTAGAGAAAAACCTAACTGGAACCTGCTGAAACTAAGACAGCTGTCATGAACGGGAATTTATAGACATGCCATTGGCATGGCAACAGGGTTCTAGGTCTCATTTTGGAGGTCAGGGGGATTAGGAACAACTTTTCCCACTTCCTGCTGGGGGATTCAGAGTTCTCCCTGTAGACAAGGGGTCCTGCGTCATATATCCTGCTCACATGGCCTAGGGCAGGAACGGCAAGGAATGAGAGCAACTCTCCCCTTTAATCCCCCTCCTCTGTTGTTTTCAGATATTTTTATTTTCTCTCCATCGAAAGCTTCTCTCCATTCTCTGAATGTATTGCGCTTATTATAGCAGGTAGATCTCAGCAGGTCGTGTTTTGTGGTGTTGTAACAGCAAAGCTATTCAGGAATGCAAATTACCTCATTAAGACCAGGAGTTACGGTGCTTTGAGAAGTATTCAGACCCCTTGACTTTCTCCATTTTGTTAGATTACAGCCTTATTCTAAATGTATTCAATTGTTTTTTCCCCCCTCATCAATCTACACACAATACCCCATAATAACAAAGCAAAAAAAAGTTAAACCCAAAATAACTGAAATAACACATTTACATAATTGAATCCTACAGACAAAGAACCATATATGTGACAATGTTTCCATTTTAAGATAATCAGTTATTTGTATATTATTAATTGTGTGTACCACATTAGGTGTTTTATGGTTGACAAATAATTCACCATACCCATATCTTCCAACAACAATTTATATTTTTTTGTTATTTCAAAAAATACTTTTTTTATTTTTAGAATGTGGAAGAACAGTTTATCTCCAGTGATGATTTCAGTTTGTGGAAGAACAGTTTATCTCCAGTGATGATTTCAGTTTGTGGAAGAACAGTATATCTCCAGTGATGATTTCAGTTTGTGGAAGAACAGTTTATCTCCAGTGATGATTTCAGTTTGTGGAAGAACAGTATATCTCCAGTGATGATTTCAGTTTGTGGAAGAACAGTATACCTCCAGTGATGATTTCAGTTTGTGGAAGAACAGTATATCTCCAGTGATGATTTCAGTTTGTGGAAGAACAGTATATCTCCAGTGATGATCTCAGTTTGTGGAAGAACAGTATGTCTCCAGTGATGATCTCAGTTTGTGGAAGAACAGTATACCTCCAGTGATGATTTCAGTTTGTGGAAGAACAGTATATCTCCAGTGATGATCTCAGTTTGTGGAAGAACAGTATGTCTCCAGTGATGATTTCAGTTTGTGGAAGAACAGTATACCTCCAGTGATGATCTCAGTTTGTGGAAGAACAGTATATCTCCAGTGATGATTTCAGTTTGTGGAAGAACAGTATATCTCCAGTGATGATCTCAGTTTGTGGAAGAACAGTATGTCTCCAGTGATGATTTCAGTTTGTGGAAGAACAGTATACCTCCAGTGATGATTTCAGTTTGTGGAAGAACAGTATATCTCCAGTGATGATTTCAGTTTGTGGAAGAACAGTATATCTCCAGTGATGATTTCAGTTTGTGGAAGAACAGTATACCTCCAGTGATGATCTCAGTTTGTGGAAGAACAGTATATCTCCAGTGATGATTTCAGTTTGTGGAAGAACAGTATATCTCCAGTGATGATCTCAGTTTGTGGAAGAACAGTATATGTGACATTTTGCATGACTCTTGTAAGATGTCCTTTTTTAACACCTGATATGATGTTTTAAGTACTTTCAAGTACAGATGCCCTTCATGTAAATAACTTAAATGCAATATGCAGTTCATTCATTTGTATGGAGGTTCATTTAAAGGTGGTCTATCAACTTTAGCACTGATGACTTTTCTTAAAAGTTGAGTCATGAAATCTTAGTCTCATTTAAAATGAAGTTCTCAATGTGAACATACCATAGAATAACTACAAAAATAGAATACAATTAAATTAATACAATCAAAACAAGCACAACTTGTAAATATCAAATATGGATCAATGTGATGTGCCAATATGCAGGTCCCTAAGGTCAATATTACAAAACGTTCAGAAAACCATTCTTTTTGTGTTTAACACTATGATCAGCAATTAAGTTTTGAATTGCGTTAAACCCATGCTAAAGGCAAGACATGTCCTTCTGTACTGAGGTGACTGCAGTAAATAAGTATTAACTGCTTAGAGTTAATGCTAAATGTGGTGACAGAGAGACATTCTGTATATTGTAATGAATATAAAAAGGGATCAAGATCAAATGAATACTCACATACTGTATGTGATGACTTATTTGTTTTTAATTCATTCAGATTAAAAAAGGTTCAAATGACCACACACAAAATAATTCTTAACTGAACACATTGTACATAACATTTTCTACACTAGGAACAACATCTTAAAATTAAATTAATTCAATATATTGTGCTGGTTCAAATCATACACATTGATTCACATAGAAAACACCAACTATACATTTAATTTCCTACAATATGGGTGACATGTCTTCTGAAATGTATTCAGATTCAACATACTATACAGGTTCAGGGGATCATAAACTCACAGAAAAAACTGTTAATTATGTAGCTTGGTTTAACAACAAATTATTCACTCTGCAGTGATTCATAAAAAGAGTGTGCAGCAGCTGGCAAGTAGTTGAGCATGGTCATCAGATCTTGGTACTTGTTTTTTTTGATGGGCAGAGGACTCTCATATGCTCTAGGGTAGTGGCTTGCAAAATAGGGAGGTTGAGGTGTAGCTCCTTGTTTTGGTTTGGAGATCAGCCACGATTTCCATCCCTCAAATAGACTGTGGCTCTGTCTGGCGTACAGATTCCAAGGATCCTCAACTGAAATTAGAACAGAAACATTTTAAGTTCCTGACATCAATAAACAACTTTCACAGTCAAGCATTAGGATATTTTATTGTTAGAACAACATGTTGCATGTTGATGGGATGTTACCTATTGCTATGCTTCCCTCTTCCATCTTCTAAAGGAGACCTAGCCTCAGTAGCCTGATCTGGAGACCTCACCTGCCTCAGCTAACTTTTCCTGAATAACCTGACCAAAACAATTACATTTCAATTAGCAGGTTATTAAAAACTAGTACAGAGAATACAATATGTTTGTAATTGATATTCATATATACATTAATTCATATTTTCACTTGCCTGAAGACAGCTGTTGGTTAGCTGGAACACAGACATGAAAGTGACCTTGCACACATTCAATCTCTGGCCTGCTTGCTGTACATGGTATTTGAAGGTTTGTTTCCGTCGTTTGTTCTCCTTTGTATCCTCAGGTTTACGTCTCCGTTTCACCTCATGCTGCAATAAAAAATTGACTGATGAATTCAGAATTTAATATACTGTAGCACATTCAGGATATTGCTTGATCAGGACCTCCATCTTTCACACACTCCCAACCTATACACAGAATGAGTTTGTATTGCACCATGCTTGCGCTCATCAGTCAATTTTCCACAATCCTTTCTGCACGTCGTGGAACACGCTCTTCCCTGCAGGATACAGTGTAACTAGCTAGCTACTGTAGCCATGTCGATTCATCCGCTGGATGGAGAAAAAGTAACTAGCTATGCCAACGAACTTTAGCTAATATGTTTTCTCTATAGTTACAAATTAGACAACCCAGAACATACATGTTAGTTACTGTACTCTATAGCTAGCTAGCTTGATTGTTTGATATACGGTTCTTCCACATACCTCTTTTGGAGAGCTTTTCCCAGTTTTTTCTTGACCCTTACGATTTGTATAGGGTTTTCCCGCATCCCGTAAGATCTTCCTTTGCCTGTCTTTCCATTCTTTTAGTTTTGTTTTACGTTTCTTTCCCACATTTCTGCGATTTTCATCAGCAACAGTAAGGTTATGCGCTTGTCCGTCCATTCTGAGTGGTGCACATAAACGGTTATTCCACCAGAGCCTATCTTTAAATTTAAAACGATTGTTAATTAGCGCATCGAAAGCTTGTGAAACCGGTTCACTATAGAAAAAGGGTGTCCAATAATGATTTTTCATGTATATCTCTTATTTTTATGTCACATATATGGTTCTTCGTCTGTAGGATTCAGTTATTCAGACCCTTTACTCAGTACTTCTTTGAAACACCTTTGGCAGTGATTACAGCCTCAAGTCTTCTTGGGTATTTGGCACACCTGTATTTGGGGTGTTTCTCCCAATATCAGGTGAATGGGGAGCATTGCAGCTATTTTCAAGTCTCTCCAGAGATGTTAGATCGGTTTTCAAGTCCGGGCTCTGGCTGGGCCACTCAAGGACATTCAGAGGCTTGTCCCGAAGCCACTCCTGTGTTGTCTTGGCTGTGTCCTTAGGGTCATTGTCCTGTGCTGCCACCACCATGCTTCACCGTAGGGATGGTACCTGGTTTCCTCCAGGCGTGATGCTTGGCATTCAGGCCAAAGAGTTCAATCTTGGCTTCATCAGACCAGAGAATCTTGTTTTGCATGGTCTGAGGGTCTTTAGGTGCTATTGGCAAACTCCAAGATGGTGGTCATGTGCCTTTTACGTAGGAGTGGCTTCTCTCTGGTCACTCTACCACTAAGGCCTGATTGGTGGAGTGCTGCAGAGATGGTTGTCCTTCTGGAAGGTTTCTCCTATCTCCACAGAGGAACTCTAGAGCTCTGTCAGAGGGACCATCGGGTTCTTGGTCATCTCCCTGACCAAGGCCCTTCTCCCCTGATTGCTCAGTTTGGCTGGGCGGCCAATTCTAGGAAGAGTCTCTTGGTGGTTCCAAACTTCTTCCATTTAGAAATGATGAAGGCCACTGTGTTCTTGGGGAGCTTTAATGCTGCAGACATTTTTTGGTACCCTTCCCCAGATCTGTGCCTTGACACAATCCTGTCTCGGATCTCTTCGGACAATTCCTTTTACCTCATGGCTTGGTTTTTGCTCTGACATGCACTGTCAACTGTGGGACCTTATATAGACAGGTGTGTGCCTATTCAAGTCATGTCCAATCAATTAAATTTACCACAGGTGGAATCCAGTCAAGTTGTAGAAACATCTCAAGGATGATCAATGGAAACAGGATGCACCTGAGCTCAATTTCAAGTCTCATAGCAAAGGGTCTGAATACTTAAGTAAATAAGGTTTTTCTGTTAATTTTTAATAAATTTGCTAAAACCTGTCATTATGGCGTATTTGTGTGTAGATTCCTGAGGATTTTTTTTATTGAATCCATTTTAGAATAAGGTTGTAATGTAACAATGTGGAAAAAGTCAAGGGGTCTGAATACTTTCCAAAGGCACTTTGTCCATGTTTGTCTGCTTCCCTTGCGGTAAGAGACTTAACGAAAGGAGACATCACTGCCACTATAAATGTACACGCACTTACACACACACACACACACACATGAGATGAGATGTCAGCTGAGAGAGAGCAACAAGAAATATGTGTTTATTTGATGATGTATGCTCTGGGTCTGAATCACTCCATCCCTCTGTCTGCCTGGGCCTATGGAGCCTCCTGTAGACTCACAACTAGATGTATGGATGCTGACAGATGGGACACCACGGTACGCAACGCCATAATAAAACAGACAAGGGATGGCAGCTGCTGTGACTGTCATGTATTTGTTTGTAGACCTTTTTAATAAAGGCTCATTATAGAGCTATTAGTTTTCCCCCTCTGCACAGTGAAACGGCAGTGATGTGTGTTGGTTAGAGACAACCCATAGGAAATACTGTCTTGTCTGTGGCTGCTCTTTTCCTGAAACGATAGTTGTGTCTTGTCTCTTGCACACAGAGGAGGCCCTGTATTACAATCAGTGAATTTCTAATCCATCCTTAACCAATGACGTGACGATTTATGATTTGGGGGTGAATGGCGATGTGGGACAAGATGTGTGGCGGCCATTTTAAACATCTCTATTTCTTCCTGTTGTATAATGTTTATACTCATCGTCATGGGGATGCACTAATAGGAAAGGCATATACTTGTATATTTATCACCCAACTGAATAAAAATGTTAATATCTCAACTTTAAATCTGTATTGGCATGATTTATATTACGCCTTCCCTTAATTATGTTGCTTGTAAAAACCAATATTGCCTTGATTAATAATCCATAGCTCCGTCGATGGGTTTGCATTCTTTCAATTCAGTTGATGACTTTGCATGCATTTGTTTCCTCTCTGACTGAGCCTTGTTGGAACTAAAGATGTATATTTCAAGTGTATCATCTCTCAACTTTTTTTTCTCAAATGCCCTCAATTTAATGTTGTTAGCACTGACCCTGAAGAAGGCACATTGATGCCGAAACGTTGGTGTTTTTTTTACCCAATACTGGAAGGTTATATTTATGGAGTGTGCGACTCTTTGTTTTTCTAGCACTGACAGCCAAGCAGCCGTCATATTTATTCATTCAAGACTGTGGTGGTAGAAGATTATCCCTTTATTCAGGAGGAAAGACTCCGTCAGACTATTAGCTGTCATCTCATGACATCCCACAATGCAATTCCAGCGTTCCTGAGCCTGCCTAATACCCAACCAAATTCAGCATACGTTTAAAGTATACATTCTCTAACACTTTTTAGAAATTGGGTTGTTAGTGTGGTCTGAAACTGGTGTAGTTTTTGGCAGGTTTTTTGTTTTTCCTTTAAGAAGGAAAACAGCAGTAGATCAGATTAGTAGATCAGCAGCATTTCTCGGATGGTTGCCGTGGTGTATGGTCCATTTAATTTTGATGAGTAACAGTAATACATATTCTCTTAGTCTCACCCAAAGGCAGTATCCTATCCTCAGCTAAAGCAAAAACAAATGAGTTACTTAGCTAAGCTCTGCATCTAGAGCATGGAATGGCTTTTCAGTGCCCATGTGTTAAACCAGATGCCTTAAAATAAGTAATAGTTCATTTTGGCTCTGAAATGTTTGGGACCATGTTTGGAAATCGGCGGTGTTCAAAAATTACCTTTCAGCTACTTTGTCTAATTTAACAAGATGTTGTAATGGTATTCTGATTATATACAGGCAATTTGAGTTGACCTGGGAGATTCCATTAAGTTTTAAAGACCCCGGTTCTTTCCTTAACACAGCTGAAGTTGACTGGCTTTTCTTTGTTTACAGAGGAACTAGGTATGGCTGTTCACGGAGTAACTAGGACGTGACGGTCAGATCAGATGTTGCTATGAGTGGTCTTGCTGTTGGGATTAGAGCTGCTGTCTTTCTGTTGGGAGTAGAGCTGCTGGCTAAACAGTCAGCTGTTTAGCCCTGTGGCTCAACTTGCATCATGAAATGCATAAAACTGCATCAGAGAAATAGTTTACCCTTGGACTTGCCTAGATACCTCCCACCCCCGACCCCACTGATGGTTATAAATGCCCATTCAACCAATGTCAAAAACATTAGCAAGCTCGGCACAGCAGCAAGGAGCAAAATAAGGCACTACTTAAACACTTCAGAATAATGGACTGCATTCCATTTAAATACATATACTATCCTGCATGGGGATTATCATTCTGACCTGCTAGATCTTCAAAGTGCTGTTTCTAAAGCTTCACAGAGAACTTTCTCTTCCCGTTGGTTTGTTCACGCTGCCCAGTGCTAGCTGCCACTTCCCATGGTTTCCTCAACTCAAATCTCCATGCAGCAGAAATGATGAGGTTTTAATATCCACACACTCTGGCAAGAGTATCAGAAATACTTCTTTCCATTGTGCTTTTGGGTGAGACTATTGAGCTTCGACCTCAATGTGTCCAAACAGAGTGTTTGTCTGGGTTGGGACTGAGAGTAATCTTCACAAATATCTCCTTCTCTCCCCAGCCCAATGAGCCCAAAGCACCATTTGGCCACCTCTCTCTAGGTTTGCAGTTTTATATACATATCAAGAGATGGGTTATTTGTGAAGTAGAGTATCAAAACCGAGTCGTCAACAGGCAGTGAAGTTGCAAATATTGTACCCATGGAAGGAAGCTACAAGACGATAATATGCAACAAAGGAACAAAATGGTTTCTGTCATTACTGTAGTTACCAGCAGTTACATTGCCAAAAGTTTTTGTATCATTCTGGTTTGGCTTTCATCAGCTAGACTTTGATATCGTTTGATTTGAAGATGGTGTAATGTTAAAATGGCTTTCATCATTTTCCCACAAGCCGTTTTACTAGCACACTGACTTACTGGCCTTTTTAAAATGCCTCTGCCCTAGGACATTTACACCAGATGAGAAATGGTAACACAAACAGATACCCTTTGCAAAGGAGCAAGGTCTACTCTTTTCCCAGCTTAATTGCTTATTGCGGCATAAACAAATTTACAAGCTCGGACAGGCAAATTACCTTCTAATTAATTGGAAGGGATAAGCATTTAGCAGACAGCGGAACCCCTCATGTCAGACATTTGATTTTGTCAGTCCCTCTGTCCGTGGCTATTTATAGATGTTATTATCAAACAAGTCTCAATCTCATGCCGGGAGAGTGATCTTCTCTCTTATATAGCTCTTTAGAAGAAGCGCAACTCGGGGATGGAAACAGGAAACAGTTAAGACTTTGATGTATTTAACTTTTGACCCTGGCCACTGATTCCACAGATCAGAGCCATAGCAGGTATCTGGATTTGTTCTAGTCTGGAGGTTAAATATTGATGTAGTGTTGCACCAGTCTACACATTTGACTCATGATGCTACTGATAGCTGTCAAAAACAACTGACAAGGCAATGAATTCACTTTCAACACTTGTTTTGGTTGTGATTCATTCATTTTCCTGTACTGCAGTTGAAAAGACTTTCATGTCGGAGAGGAGTTCCAAATAGAAGTAGGATCTCTTTTTCAGCCAGGGCAGGAGAGACGTAAACAGACTCAAGGTCTAGTTAGACTGGAGGACGATTTGCAACGGCCTACTGTTTAATTTATTTTTGTATTTTTTTAAAATCAGCTCATCTGATTGCCATCTATTGCTACAATTTACCATTGTGTAGTTTTTATTTGACATTTCAAATTCCTTTACAAATGCAGTGGCTCCATTAATCGCTGCTAAGCAAAGCTGAGCAGGAAATAATAGCAAATTGTATAAAGGATGACCCTCACAATTAAACGGAACTTTAATCGGTCACCAACTTGCATGTGTAATTTCCTCTCATGGTGTCCAATGCAGGGCCAAAGAAGACACTATGTGTTACTATGGAAACAGAGGCAACACCGAACCCATCCATCTAAATCCAGGTCTGCATTTCTTTCATGTGGAATTGCTTTTGCATTAATGTGTGTGTGCGTGTGCGTGCGTGCGTGCGTGTGTGTATAATTATACATTATTATATCATTGCACCATACAAGCATGCAGGATTTTGACTATGAGCCTATGCCTCTGTATGTGAGTGCATGTTTTGGGGGATAACATGCACGTTTTGTAGGAATCTCTGTTCTCTAGCAATGCAACGTCTGCTCCAGCAGGAATCTATGGTTTGAGTAACTCCCTGTTGGAGACCCCATGGAGGAAGCTGCAGCATGGGAAGAGACTGTTCACCAGTGTAGTGAACCAACCCTTGCCCTGTGAGGTTCTGGTCCAGGACCTGCTCAACGTCCTCAACAACGAGGAGCTGTGAGTTTACCAGACACTCGCTATCAATAATACAGTTAATGTAACACAGTAAATTCTTCATCAATACATGCACACTCAAAACACTACACATGAAGACACACACCTGCACAATGTGCAGTTCAGTTTACATTTTGAAGCAGTCAATGTGACATGGCATAATCTACATTAAAGCATATACCTACAGTACCAGTCAAGAGTTTGGACACCTACTCATTCAATAGTTTTTCTTTATTTTTACTGTTTTTCTACATTGTAGAATAATAGTGGACATCAAAACTATGAAATTACACATTTGGAGTCATGTCGTAACCAAAAAAGTGTTCAACAAATCAAAATATATTTGAGATTCTTCAAAGTAGCCACCCTTTGCCTTGATGACAGCTTTGCGCAGGTGTGTCTTGTTAAACGTTCATTTGTGGAATTTCTTTCCTTCTTAATGCATTTGAGCCTATCAGTTGTGCTGTGACAAGGTAGGGGTGGTACCTTGGGCTCCCGAGTAGTGCAACAGCCTAAGGCACTGTATCTCAGTGCTAGAGGCGTCACTACAGACCCTGGTTTGATTCCAGGCTGTATCACAATTGGACCAGCGTTGTTAGGGTTTGGCCGGGGTAGGCCGTCATTGTAAATAAGAATTTGTTCTTAACTGACTTGCTTAGATAAATAAACATTTAATTAAAAATTTAAAAATACAGAAGATGCCTCCCGGGTGGCGCAGTGGTTAAGGGCACTGTACTACCAGAGACTCTGGGTTCGCGCCCAGGCTCTGTCGTAACCAGCCGCGACCGGGAGGTCCGTGGGGCAACGCACAATTGGCCTAGCGTCGTCCGGGTTAGGGAGGGTTTGGCCGGTAGGGAAATCCTTGTCTCATCGCGCACCAACGACTCCTGTGGCGGGCTGGTCACAGAGCGCGCTAACCAAGGTTGCCAGGTGCACGGTGTTTCCTCCGACACATTGGCGCGGCTGGCTTCCGGGTTGTATGGCGCTGTGTTAAGAAGCAGTGCGGCTTGGTTGGGTTGTGTATCGGAGGACGCATGACTTTCAACCTTCGTCTCTCCCGAGCCTGTATGGGAGTTGTAGCGATGAGACAAGATAGTAGCTACTAAACAATTGGTTACCACGAAAAAGGGGTAAAAATAAAATAAAAAATACAGAAGATAGCCCTATTTGGTAAAAGACCAAGTCCATATTATTGCAAGAATTGCTTCAAATAAGCAAAGAGAAACAGTCCATTACTTTAAGATATTTTGAAACCTTTAAACTTTCAAAGTTTCTTTAAGTGCAGTCGCAAAAACCATCAAGCGCTGATGAAACTGGCACTCGAGAGGACCACCACAGGAAAGGAAGACAGAGTTACCTCTGATGCAGAGGATAAGTTCATTAGAGTTACCAGCCTCAGATTTCAGCCCAAATAAATGCTTCATAGAGTTCAAGTAACAGACACATCTCAACATCAACTGTTCAGAGGAGACTGAGTGAATCAGGCCATCATGGTCAAATTGCTGCAAAGAAACCACTACTAAAAGACACTAATAAGAAGAGACTTGACTTGGGCCAAGAAACACAAGCAATGGACATTAGACCGGTGGAAATCTGTCGTTTGGTCTGATGAGCCCAAATGTGAGATTTTTGGTTCCAACCGCCGTGTCTTTGTGAGACGCAGAGAAGGTGAACAGATGACCTCTGCATGTGTGGTTCCCACCGTAAAGCATGGAGGAGGAGGTGTGATGGTGTGGGGGTGCTTTGCTGGTGACACTGTCTGTGATTTATTTAGAATTCAAGGCACACTCAACCAGCTTGGCTACCACAGCATTTTGCAGCGATACTCCATCCCATCTGGTTTGTGCTTAGTGGGACTATCATTTGTTTTTCAACAGGACAATGACCCAAGCACTCCTCCAGGCTGTGTAAGGGCTATTTGACCAAGAAGGAGAGTGATGAAGTGCATTATCAGATGACCTGGCCTCCACAATCCCCCGACCTCAACCCAATTAAGATGGTTTGGGGTGAGTTGGACCGCAGAGTGAAGGAAAAGCAGCCAACAAGTGCTCAGCATATGTGGCAACTCCTTCAAGACTGTTGGAAAAGCATTCCAGGTGAAGCTGGTTGAGAGAATGCCAAGAGTGTGCAAAGCTGTCATCAAGGCAAAGGGTGGCTACTTTGAAGAATCACAAATATAAAATATATTTAGATTTGTTTAACACTTTTTGGGGGGTTACTACATGATTCCATATGTATTATGTCATAGTTTTGATGTCTTCACTATTATTCTACAATGTAAAAATAAAGAAAAACCCTTGAATGAGTATGTGTGTCCAAACCTTTGACTGGTACTGTACATACTCACTGTCACTCGTAAGATATTTGGGAGTAACTTACAAGGACATGTAAATGTGTCTAAGGGTAACACTTCTGCATATTTATTAAGGCTATAAATACGCTTGCTTACTCATTGTTGGTTTGCAAGTACCACAGGTGGACATTCAACATGGCTACATGGGGATCAAACGTGGACACTACTTGACTAAGAGAACATATACAGTGGGGCAAAAAAGTATTGTCAGCCACCAATTGTGCAAGTTCTCCCACTTAAAAATATGAGAGGCCTGTAATTTTCATCATAGGTACACTTCAACTATGACAGACAAAATGAGAAAATAAAATCCAGAAAATCACATTGTAGGATTTTTTATGAATTTATTTGCAAATTATGGTGGAAAATACTTTTTTATATACCCTTTGTTGGCAATGACAGAGGTCAAATGTTTTCTGTAAGTTTTCACAAGGTTTTCACACACTGTTGCTGGTAATTTAGATTTTTTTTTCTCATTTTGTCTGTCATAGTTGAAGTGTACCTATGATGACAATTACAGGCCTGTCTCATCTTTTTAAGTGGGAGAACTTGCACAATTGGTGGCTGACTAAATACTTTTTTGCCCCACTGTAGTCCTGCACACATTACATGAATGTGCAATTAGGAAAATAGTATACTGCTGTTGTTGGAATCTTGCGCTTTTATGTTGAATTAATTGCAAAACTTTTAATCAGTTAACTTTTGCTCTCCACAGACTACGCCTACCTTACTCTCTTATGGGTTTATCAGTTCCACAATGTGCATTATGTAGTGCTGAAATGTATGTCCTATTATATAAGTAGTTTTTGAAACTTTCAGTTCAGTAGAAACGTTCTGTTCTGTTTTTCTCCATGCACCTGGTAACACTGAAGTTGGGCTAAATAGTTTAACTTTTTTCCAATTGGTTCCAATCCAAAACTCTTTAAGTCATGAGGTTTGAGGGAGAAGTTGAGAACCGTGTCTTTTCTGAAGGTACGCCCCTTTCTGTTCCAAATCTCTGACAGTCTGAGGAGGATTGAGTGAGAATGGTTTCTGTTTTTATTCTTTAGGAACACTCCTGACCCGGCTCAGGAGAGCCAGGGTGAAGGTTACAGCAGCCCCATGCTGCGGGTCCTGTCCTCCGTGTGTGTTCGATCCCCGCATTATGGCACAAGGTCAGAGTCCTCCCAGTCCATGACACCAATTAACTAGGCCAGACTCCTAGAGATACAATATAATACCGGAGTGTCTTTTGTGATAAACCTCGCCAATGTCCAACCTAGTGTTCTTATTTAATTCTGTGCTCCCAGTCCCACCAATTGGCTCTCCCATTTGTCATGCTGTGCCTGCCATCAGAGGTGAGGGCTGTGCTTGTGGGGTTTAAAAGCAGGGACATACTCATAGGGCACCGAGGAAAATGAAAACAATTGGTTCTTATTTGACAAATCCATGGTCGTCTTCATTAGTGCGCACCCTAGCAAACGGCAGACGTTTTGCAACAAATTATTTTCTTATTGGACAAATCCAGTTAGTACCTTTCTGTTTCAGTCCGTTTAGCTCTGTTGCTGCATAATAATTACGTACCATACATCATAAGCTCCTAGTGCATATAATCTCATCTATAACCAGCATGCCCCTGGCCTCCAGTCTAGTGTGATAATGAAAGGTGATTAGGGAGCTCTTCCCCAGCATCACAATACGCATTTTCCCCGTATTTAACATGCATACGCCCCTAATCTCGTTTCACCCCTCTATTTATCTGATGTTTTGTGTATTTCTGCCTTTTTCAGGACCAATACCATTATCCTCATAGACTCATCAGGGAACGTGACCTTCACAGAGCGCACCATGCTCAACTGTGACATCAGCCAATGGAGCACAAGCTCTTTCCAGTTCAAACTCAAGGACTGAAGATGGCTTTGTGGGAATTACACTGTGCCTTTCTGCATCCCTCCTATCCATCCTCCCACAGCAAGTTCTGGCTACACCGTAGTGAAATGAACATTTTCATTTTTCCATTTAAAATGGTGGTGGGAGAGCTTGAAATTATGGCACTTGTTTGGAAAGAGTTTGATTTGCATTTGTCAAGTAATTGCCTTTGGGAAATATATTTTAGCTTGGCTTAGACATATGAATCTGGGAATTTATCAAATCATGTATTATGGGTGTTATTTAATCTTAAATTATATCAAAGAACTTGCTATTGTCATTAAAATATTTTGAATTGTGTGCTTAAAAAGTGGTTTTATTGCCAAAGAACAAATGTAATTTAACAAACTAAAAGACATTTTTTACATTTCACATTGCATCTATTTACTCAGCACTCGATTGCTGAGAAAGACGAGAACTAAAAGGGTGAAAAGTCATTTCTGGCTTCGTGCCTCAGACTGCCATCTTCTAGGTGAGTTGGTTTGCATCTCAAGAGTGTAAAATGGTAACACTCATAGAAGCAGCAGCAGCCATCACCTATCTGTATAAAAAGCTGTAAAAATAATGACAGGATTGATTTCCTAAATGTTCATCTCAGGTGTTATAACTTTCCTGGGACATAATTATGAAGGGATATTACGACAGCCTGCCTTGTACTATAATAATTATCATTGCACTGGATTTTGACTTTGTGACCCAGGTTTGCTAGTTACAAGTAAAACACAGAGGAAAGGACTTGAAATGTTTTTTCTAAATGGTAAGCAGTGTTTTTCTTTTAATATGTTCTGCCTTGTTCCACATACTGCATAGGAGAACAGATTGCCTTGCTGTGAAATAACTGAAAGGATTCATTTTGTCACTCACACCTTCAGTGTTCTGTGGTTCTTACCCACTTTTTCTCTATGTATAACAGTCCGTTACTCTCACAAATTGTAATGACCGTTTCAAGTTTTGTGTGTTGATGTGTACCATCGATGATCCCAGTGGTTTTTTGTAAGTGACCTCAGGTATCCATAGAAGTATAGAAACCCCTGTTTACCATGTCACTGTTGTCTTGATATCATTTGTGAATAAAGTACTTTTTCATCTGTATTATAAACTCAGTCTATATTGCAAATGTATAGTGTTCTTTCAAGAATATCTAATCAGCCAGTTTTATTAGCTTATTAAAGCTTGTCAGGTTCCTGAGTGGCGCAGCGGTCAAAGGCACTGTACCTCAGTGCAAGAGGTGTCACTGCAGTCCCTGGTTCAAATCCAGGCTGCATCACATCCGGCTGTGATGCAGCCTGGGGTTGGCTGTCATTGTAAATAAGAATTTGTTCTTATCTGAATTGCCTAGTTAAATAAAGGTACAAAATAATAATATATACATTAAAAAAAGCAATGTTGGTGTATGGTTGGTAGCTGAATAAGGTGTGGTCATTGCAATTTTGATGTTTATATACTGAACGGAAAGTATTCAGACCCCTTGACTTTTTCCATATTTTATTATGTTACATACAGCCTTATTCTAAGATGGATTAAATAAAAAAAATGTTTTGCAAATGTTATTAAATATTTTTAAAAACATATACCTTATTTACTTAAGTTTTCAGACCCTTAGCTATGAGACTCGAAATTGAACTCATGTGCATCCTGTTTCCATTGGTCATCCTTGAGATGTTTCTACAACTTCACTGGAGTTCACCTGTGTTAAATTCAATTGATTGGACATTATTTGGAAAGGCACACACCTGTCTATATAAGGTCCCACAGTTGACAGTACATGTCAGAGCAAAAACCAAGCCATGAGGTCGAAGGAATTGTCCATAGAGCTCCGAGACAGGATTGTGCCAAGGCACAGATCTAGGAAAGGGTACCAAAAAATGTCTGCAGCATTGAAGGTCCCCAAGAACACAGTGGCCTCCATCATTCTTAAATGGAAGAAATTTGGAACCACCAAAACTCTAATTAGAGCTGGCCACCCGACCAAACTAAGCAATCGGGGGTGACGGGCCTTGGTCAGGGAGGTGACCAAGAACCCAATGGTCACTCTGACAGAGCTCTAGAGTTACTCTGTGGAGATGGGAGAACTTTCCAGAAAGACAACCATTTCTGCAGCACTCAACCAATCAGGCATTTATGGTAGAGTGGCCAGACAGAAGCCACTCCTCAGTAAAAGGCACACAACAGCCCGCTTGGAGTTTGCCCAAAACTGATAGAGACATACCCCAAGCGACTTACAGCTGTAATCGCAGCAAAAGGTGGCGCTACACAGTATTAACTTAAGGGGGCTGAATAATTTTGCACGCCCAATTTTTCAGTTTTTGATTTGTTAAAAAAGTTTGAAATATCCAATAAATGTCGTTCCACTTCATGATTGTGTCCCACTTGTTGTTGATTCTTCACAAAAAAATACAGTTTTATATCTTTATGTTTGAAGCCTGAAATGTGGCAAAAGGTCGCAAAGTTCAAGGGGGCCGAATACTTTCGCAAGGCACTGTATATACATGAGATGAGTAATGCAAGATATGTAAAAACTAAGTGACTAAGATACCATAGAATAGTATAGAATACAGTATATGCATATGAGATGAGTAATGACAGATATGTAAACATTATTAAAGTGACTAGTGTTCCTTTCCTTGAAGTGGCCAGTGATTTCTAGTCTATGCCTATAGGCAGCAGCCTCTAATGTGCTAGTGATGGCTGTTTAACAAGGTCTGAGGGCCTTGAGATAGAAGCTTAAAATAGCTGTGCAGCAACGCTCCCCATCCAACCTGACATAACTTGAGAGGATCTGCAGAAAAGAATGGGAGAAACTCCCCAAATCAGGTGTTCCAACCTTGTAGCGTCATATCCAAGAAGAATCGAGGCTGTAATCGCTGCCAAAGGTGCTTCAATAAAGAGTAAAGGGTCTGAATACTTATGTAAAAATGATATTTCATTTGTATTATTAAAAGATTAGCAAACATTTCTAGAACCTGTTTTTGCTCTGCCATTGTGGGGTAATGTGTGTAAAAGCAATGTAATCCATTTTAGAATAAGGCTGTAACCTAACAAAATGTGGAAAAAGTCAATGGTTCTGAATACTTTCTGAAGGAACTGTACCTTAAAAAAAGATCCTTGCAATGGGCCTCAGGATCTCATCACGGTATTTTTGTGCATTCAAATTGACATCGGTAAAATGTAGTTGTAGCTTATGCCATACCATAACCCCACCGCTACCATGGGGCACTCGGTTCACAATGTTGAGATCAGCAAACCACTTGCCCACACGATGCCATACTCGTGTTCTCCGGTTGTGAGGCCGGTTGGACGTACTGCCAAATTCTCTAAACAAAGTTGGAGGCGGTTTATGGTAGAACATTCAATTATCTGGCAACAGCTCTGGTGGAAATTCCTGCAGTCAGCATGCCAATTACATAATCCCTCAAAATTTGAGACATCTGTCACATTGTGTTTTGTGTGACAAAACGGCACATTTTAGAGTGGCTTTTTATTGCTCCCAGCACAAGGTGCACCTTTTTAATGATCATGCTATTTAATCCGTTTCTAGATGTGCCACATCTGTCAGGTGTATGGATTATCTTGGCAAAGGAAAAAATGCTCACCAATAGGGATGTAAACAAATTTGTGCACCACATTTTAGAGAAATATCCTTTTTGTGCATTTGGACAATTTCAGGGATATTTTATTTCAGCTCATGTAACATGGGACCAACACTCGGCTACATGTTGCATTTATATTTTTGTTCAGTGTAGTATATTGATTCTGATTTAAATCGCAGACATTTTTGGTTCTTCAGTAAACATGATGGCTATGTCTGTACATTGTATTCATGCTGATTATAAACAGCGGGGTTGTAATCTAATCAGTGGATTGATTATCCATCAAAACAAAGATCTAATTTGATACAATTTAAATTTTCATCATCAATTCTAAAGTGTATATGCTGATGAACGATAGCTACTTTGCATACAATGTTACTGGTGAAGATGATTGCCACCTATCGACAGTATGCGGCCACTGCACTTCTCAACCCAACTGTTCCTACCGTTCTGAATTGTAAACTGTAATCTATTCTAATGTTTGATTGGTCTATTTATTCCGGCAGTATTTCGTCCCGGTGAAAGGTCTGCCTTTATCGGTTGGTGATTGGTGTGCTCATCTGGAACTAAATGGTGAATGGACACATGAGCGGTCAATCTTAAAAAAGCCGGTGTTGGGGGTGGAACTTCCGAAGCAGTCTGCAGCAGTTTGCAGCATTCGGCAAGATGGCGGAACGGGGTCTGTCTGGCTTCGTCAGAAGAATAACATAATTTATATTAGCTAGCAAAGAAAATAAAATGGAGGAAATAAAATATAGGTGAGTGATCAAATCTGGTCAATGTTTCTGTGGTTAGTGTTTTGTCTAGTCATTTTGACACCTGATTGTGTAGCTAATTCGCTTAGCTTCAAGTTTTAGCTAAGCTAGCCAGGTTGTTAAAGTTAACTAGCTAGGCTCGTGCGTAGAAGGACAATACAATTTGTCATCTTTCCATGTCGTTCAGTTTGGAAGTCGCCCCATATTGCTAACCAGTAGCTAAAGTTTCTGCATTACTTGAAATTGCAGGGTGAATCGAGTTTGCCAACTATCTTGCACAGGCAGCAAGCTAACGTTAGCATTCTGCAATCAAGCAAGGATTGCAAAGACTCGCACTCATTTCTGTCTGTGTTAGTTCTCCATCTTAAAAGTTATTGATAATGTGCATAGCTTCCACTCGGCTACATTCTACAAGGCATACAGTAACGTATGTCAAAATCATTGCATCTCAATGTTGCTCTCTTGGTTTGTCATTGACTGTGTTATCTTGCTTTTTCTAGCTCTGACAGAGGATTCGCCAGTGGAGGATGAATAGTGCCTAGATCTGAGCAATATAAGCTGAATGCATTGTGATTTCCAATAATTGAGACAGTGATTCTAAAAAACTGTCTACATTAATGAAAAGAACAATGTAGTCATCTTAGCATATTCAACACTGGTACATGGTCAATACAGGGATTTTTTTATTCTTCTAAATATTGTGTGCAATGTGCTTCTGCATGCCTTTTAGCTGAAAGCTTATGAGAAATAATTGCCAAAACAGTCAGGGTGACCCATAGAGCAGTTGTATTTAGTAATTCATAAGAAACAGTCAACATGGAGATGGATGACATAATACCCCCCTTACCGTTGGAGCCACCTGATGATTTGAACTCGGAGGGCCTTAATGGTAAAGCGCAGCCTCCAACACCCCCCCTGCAAACGTCCAGTGACGCAGAGGAAATGGACGTTAGCTCTGGTGGTGATGGACACACACACACCCCAGCAGGGGGCCAGGGCCTCCAAACCAAGGGCTCCATAACCTTCATTAATAACCTGTCAGATGAGGCCGAACCCAGCACCTCGTGCCCTAGAACAGCCCGCCACGCACCCCCTGTCACCAAGTTTCTGCCAGACCTCAAATTACTCAGAGACATTAAGATCAGTGTCAGTGTCGTAGATACCAGTAGGAGCAAAGATAGGAAGGTGCTGTACACAGGGATAGGTCAGGAGGGTGGTGGTGAAGGGGAGACCAGCTCAGAGAGCCTTAATGGTGAGTTTTATGATGCTGATACAGAGCCAGGGGCTGTGGATGGTAGCTCAGGGCTTGGGGTGGTCGGTGTCAGTGCAGGGAGGAGAGGGGAGGAGGCAGAGGCAGACCTGGAGAACAAAGTGGAGTTTGCGGTCCTAGATGAGCTGGAGGACTTCAGTCAGGACTTCCTGGACACGGAGGATGTGCAGCAGGGGGGGTTCAGGTCAGAGGTCATAGTTCAACAGGATCATGCTGACGAAGAGAACCTGAATATCGCATATGAGGTACGTAACCAAAGGGGCCCTGTCTTTGCCTCTGCAGAGCCTCATCACCCACTCACTGATATTTTGTGAACGTTTCACACTAAAGGGTTATCCCAAACTGTACTGTGCTGGCTTGAATATTTTCTAGCACAGTTCCAGCAACTGGAGGATGTGCTACAATGCCAGCCCAGTACGATTTGTCTCACCAATGAAAATGTTAATGGTTTATAGTCAGCCATTCATTCTGACATTATATTCCAATGTCACCAGCAAAATGTTAGCTTGTGCATCCTTTTTATTCTTGATGGAAGCAGCAGGAGTTCCATATCTTTCCTACTGGAAATTGACATAGTTGGTATGCTAAAAGTGTGTTCAAATGTACTCTCTTAACCTTAAGTCATGGCCGGTTAGGAAAACATGAGTCATGACCGGTTAGGGCTTCCCCCCACCCTCCCTTCTCCCCACCCTCAACGAATGTCTTTTCCAGGAGGACTTTGACAATGATGTAGACGCTCTGCTGGAGGAGGGCATGCCCGTGCCCAAAAAGATGCGCCTGGCAGAGGGGGCTGTTGAGTATGCAGGAGACAGTGATCACGCATCCGACAGGGATGTGGAGGGAGGTGTTCAGCCCATGATGACCAAAATTAAGACAGTCTTGAAGAGTGAGTGGTCGATGTCTGGCGCTGATCTGCCTTTTGTAACGTAGTATCTGAGCCTGGCACATACTGATGTTGTGTGTTCATATCTTATACCGAGTGGCACATGTTGGTGAGAGGACATTGATGGTGTGAGATGTGTAGTAGATTCAGATTGTGTGTATATGTGGTGCAGATGTTTCATGTGTAGCGTCTCGTGTTTGTGTGTATTGATCTGTGTGTGTTTCCTAGGTCGTGGGC